>NC_069499.1:455755254-455768148 GCF_027579735.1 Bombina bombina
AAAATAAAAAATAAAAAAATATGGTTGCATAAGTGTGAACACCCTTAAACTAATATTTTATTGAAGCACCTTTTGATTTTATTACAGCACTCAGTCTTTTTGGGTATGAGTTTTTCAGCATGGCACATCTTGACTTGGTAAGATTTGCCCACTCTTCTTTGCAAAAACACTCTAAATCTTTCAGAATGTGCACAGCCCTCTTCAGATCACCCCACAGATTTTAAATTGGATTCAGGTCTGGGCTCTGGCTGGGCCATCCCAAAACTTTAATCTTCTTCTGGTGAAGCCAATCCTTTGTTTATTTGGATGTATGCTTTGGGTCGTTGTCATGCTGAAAGATGAAGTTCCTCTTCATGTTCAGCTTTCTAGCAGATGCCTGAAGCTTTTGTGCCAATATTGTCTGGTATTTGGAACTGTTCATTATTCCCTCTAGATTAACTAAGGCCCCAGTTCCAGCTGAAGAAAAACAGACCCAAAGCATGATGCTGACACCACCATGCTTCACTGTGGGTATGGAGTTCTTTTAGTGATGTGCAGTGTTGTTTTTGCGCCAAACATATCTTTTGGAATCATGGCCAAAAAGTTCAACTTTGGTTTCATCAGACCAGAACACCTTTTGCAACATGCTTTTGGGAAACTTCAGATGTGTTTTTGCAAATTTTAGCCGGGCTTGGATGGTTTTTTTTGTAAAAAAAGGATTCCGTCTTGCCACTCTACCCCATAGCCCAAACATATGAAGAATACGGGTGATTGTTGTCACATGTATCACACAGCCAGTACTTGCCAGATATTCCTGCAGCTCCTTTAATGTTGCTGTAGGCCTCTTGGCAGCCTCCCAGACCAGTTTTCTTCTCGTCTTTTCATCAATTTTGGAGGGACATCTAGTTCTTGGTAATGTCATTGTTGTGCCATATTTTCTTCACTTAAATTTCTTCACTGTGTTCCATGGTATATCTAATGCCTTGGAAATTCTTTTGTACCCTTCTCCTGACTGATACCTTTTAACAATGAGATCCCTCTGATGCTTTAGAAGCTCTCTGCGGACCATGGCTTTTGTTGTAGGATGCGACTAACGAAATGTCAGGAAAGACCTACTAGAACAGCTGAACTTTATTTGGGGTTAATCAGAGGCGCTTTAAATTATGACAGGTGTGTGCTGACTCCTATTTAACATGATTTTGAATGTGATTGCTTAATTCTGAACACAGCTACATCCCCAGTTATAAAAGGGTGTTCACACTTATGCAACCATATTATTTTTATTTTTATTTCCCTTTACCTAAAAGATTTCAGTTTGTTTTTCAATTGAGTTGTACAGTTTATAGGTCACATTAAAGGTGGAAAAAGTTCTGAAATGATTTATCTTAGTCTCATTTTGTTACATCACAGAAACCTGACATTTTAACAGGGGTGTGTAGACTTTTTATATCCACTGTATATATATATATATATATATATATATATATATATATTTTTATTTTTTTTAATTGAGGTATGAAATAGTACAATACAAATAGACAATACTTCCAAAGTCATCAAATAAAAACGAACCATTGTACATTTGAGTCTGTTATGTCACAGAGTAATTACTATAAACAAACAGTATACCTCATAGTTTCTAATATTTTTCATTTGCAAAGAATAAGAACATTCTCCTAGAAACCTATAAGCCTCTCTTGAGCCTTAACAAACTGATACCATATTATGAAAATTGGAGAACCCAACTGTAAAAGTTAAGACAGTCTTAAATATAATATAAAGTAGAAAAGGGTAAGGGCCTGTTGCAACATCTTAAAAAAGAAAAAGAAGCACAAAAAGATGAATAAAACAGGTAGCAGGGAATCAGAATTATGAAGGTATATACATATGTATATAAGGTAAATATATATGGTAGCTGTAGGTATGTGGTGTTCAATGTAAAAGTTAATATTTAACTTGTAAAGAATGTTAAACAATCCTGCTAAGCTAGGTAGAAAAATTAAAGACAATATTATGTTGTATGCAAGTGGTACTTATATATAGAAAAAAAGTGGAATTAGTAATTGTTGCGGTATAGACTAGACAAACCGCGCGAGTAATCCTCCTATATTAGGAGGCTTATTATGTGGTGGGGGGGGGGGTGGAGGTTTAAGAGTAGTAGGTAACATATATTATGTGGCCTTGTAAAGCGATATAACTAGATATGAGGACTCGTGGGCATGCGTGTTACTAAAGAAGAAGTAGAAATAAGCTAAGTACGTATTGGACTAAAATTATACCTGGCACAGTGGGGTGCAATATGAAGAGAAGTATAGCTATTTGCAACCGCCTCAAACCTTCAAAGAGTATTAATACTAAATGTGAATCAATAACCCGCAATAATAGCTAGTTAGTGCTATACAAGTAGGTTCACATAGACCACATATACACTAGATGAGCATTGCTTAAACAATATTTACAGTTTGCATATTGTGGGGTGTAAATATTGTCTGAGAGTTAAAATCATACCAAGTCACGAAATGATTTAAAAAGAATAGGGCACAGGGTCTGCGGTCGTATTGCTAATAGAAGCCATTTAAATCTGTAAGGATTAAAAAAACAAATTGCAGGCATACCTATATCACGGTTAAATCGTATCACTTGGGCATGGGCCCTATACCCAAGGACAGGTTCCCCGCTATATTGAAAATTAGGTAGGTCCTAATGGTAAGCTATTCCATGTCTGCAGTCTATAAGCATAACATTTCAAACTCCCTAGTAATAGAGTAGAGTTTGTCTGTAATTATATGAATATTGATAGGTCTTTTAGCTCTAATAAGTTTGGCTAAATTAGTGTAGAGGAACATGATAACAGTGTAATAAAAAGGAAAAAAATGTTTTCTTTCATCCCTTTTCCTACTTCTCTCTGTTTTCCTGTCCCTACTTTGTATGAGAGAAAATATGTATAATCAGGGTGACACTAAATTCTAGTATGATGGCCTCTACAGGGAATTTAGTATATCATTAAGCACTATGGTCTTAAGGAGGGATAAGCTCCTGCATTACCCATACAGCAAACATATAAAATTGCTGTAATATTTCACATTTAAATGTTTGTATGTAGCCTAGCGATCAGGGTGACTATACAGCCTAGATATGAGGGCAAATATATGTAATGCTACAGGGTGAACATTATGATATCCCATCACAAACCAGGGGTAATAAGAGGAAGGGAAAACAAACAAACATGTGATGGGCTGTTAAGAAAAAACAATACTAGTCCAGGTCGTGTATAAAAGTCCCCATTTTTCAGGACTATACACCATCATCAGGGACATTTTAACTAAAGGTAAGAGTCCTAGGTGGGTCAGCAGCAATGTGTACTCCCAAAACCAAGCCACTTTAGGAGAGAAGAAGGGCCAATAGTGGGTATATGAACACAGTGTGCTGCCTTAATGCTATGCGTTTAAGATAAAAGTTCAGCCTACACCTGAGCGCTCCTGAGCTTGTTGAGATCTTATCATAGGCGAAATGCCTCCAAGACTGTGCAGGTCCACACTGTTCATCCAGGTGTCAACTAGGGCTCCATTCTGAGATGCCCTACGTTCCCTCCAATCACCCTCCAGCTGATTTACAGCAATCAGCATGCAGAGACTCCCTAAAACTGACATAGAGAAAATGTCCAGGAGCTGGTGGTGCTTGAGCTCGGGAGCCTCTGTGAAGATTTGAGGTAAGGCAACCAAAGGTACCGAGGGCTTGGGGTGACCTGTAACGTCGTGGCTCGATCCAAGTTTCTCAAAGCACCCATACTGCTCATCCAGTGCGGTGGTCTCAGAAGCCCACACACTTCTCCTCAATTCCATTTCTGACCCCTCTAGTTGCCACGTGGGTGCTCTATATTTGAACGGGTGGCTGGGGCATCGTTTTGCAGACTCACCTCTGACTTCACTATATTATCGACAAGAGCTATATCTTCTATCCGTGTCATCCCACATGGACTGCCCAGATGATCGCACGTCTTCCTTTTAAAATCCACCATTGGGCCCATAATAGCTGCATAGAATGCCTGTATATTCATGCCAATGTCAGGGTTTCTCACAGCGGTGCTCAAATTAACCTCTGAGTCCCAGGAACATGGTGGTGTCATTGGAATTGACAATATTTGTCCCGCAGATGTCAATATTTCTGCACGGGCAATCCAGACATAGTGTACATTCTAATAGTACCATGCTGTTATGGGCTCCCAGGTTCGTTTTAGGTAAAAAGTATAGCGCAGGATATCATTTCTCAAGGTTTTGGTTATAGGTATAGGCAGATAAATCTTTGTTATTAAAGTTTGAACCAGGAGCTCCATCGATATGCGACCATCCGCTTTGCTAGTTGGCTCCGCCCCCCTATTTTTGCTTTTAATCTTAGCTGAGAGCTTATAAGTGAGTGCTGGACTTTGTCTGTGTGTTGTATTAATTAGTTTTGTAATGTTCCCTATGGTTCTTGCACCCAGACCTGTCTGGGGTTAACTGTCTAAGACTATGTGGACAGCACAGCTTCCTGTGAGTGCCAGTGAGCACCCAGTGCTGAGCATGTTGCAGGATCATGGGATGTGTACTCAGTCCGGTCTGAGAGTGCAGTCCCCTTCCGTTTTATATATATATATATATATATATATATATATATATAAATATATACATATACACAAACACACACACACATTTACACATATCCATCTTTAGACAAGTATATGTATGTATATCAATGTTATAGCCCTTTGCCTGCCTTTTTTTTCCCCAACACCTGAGAACTCTTATCTTTGAGCCCTTAAACCTTTTGTGTGCAATATTTCTTTGAATAATTTTTACTAGATGGTGTTATTAAGAGTGTAACTGTACTTTGTAATTTATTTTTGATGTGTTTTGTGCAACTTTTTTGTTTCATGAAACAGTTTATCAGAGCTCTGAGGATGCGGTTATCATTCTATTGTAAACCTACTTTCAACTTGATACTTTAATATGAGTGGTAAACCCGACAAGCGCAAACACCCGTGATAAACCCCTTATTGCTTGCGTGTAACTGTTAGCGCTCCACTCGTAATCTGACCCTAAGTGTTTAATGTTCAATGACAGTTTTAAAGTGAAGGTAAACTTTGTTGAATGAAAGACCGTTTTTTAAAAATACTATAGTGTTTAATCAAAACGGCTGCTTTGTAAACTTTGATGAATGAAAGTGCCCCTGTTTTTAATAGTATTTTTAAAAAACAGGCTTTCATTCATCAAAGTTTACCTTCACTTTAAACTGAATTGATCCCATGCTCTATATAGAAAGCATTAACTCCTAAACTACCACAAAAAAATCATCCTGACTTAAAGCTTCCTGGCATCCATGCATATAGGTATGTTTGAGAAGATATGGATGTCCAAGTTTCCTGGTGGGATGCAGCATCAGCTCTCTTGTGCAATCTCACCACCTGCCGTCATGCAATCAATTGCGCAAGAGCAGGGGCTGTCAATCACTTAGGTCTGATCAGTACGGGGTGATGTTAATGGTGGCAGAGAGGTAAGAAAGACGCCGTCTTACGACCATTGCTTCTTAAGCCCTTCATGCCCGGGGGAAGTGTTTAAGATTGGAAAGAAGTTCTGATGAAACACTTGATTTAAAAAAGGAATCATGTGATCATTAATGCAATCATGTGATTTCTAGGCTACTAATCGGATCATGGGCGACTCCCTACGATGCTAGGCATGCCCTCCAGTCTGATTTTCCATTGACTAAAAGTAGGAGGGTGCAGGACTCCAAAAAAGGTAGGATGTTCCATGCCGTCCAAACGGCGTTAAAGCCCAGCACTGTTAGGTATAGCATGGAACATCATAACAGCATCTAGGAGTTAAAATTTGGTTACTGGCTTGCATGAGTGAGTTAGTAGAGCAAGGGCCCAAAGCAGAGAATTATGAGACCCGTAATATTGCTTCATAGAAAGATTTGAGCATTTTAGAGTAATTTGTCCCCAAATACAGTAGCTGCAGTCCCAGCCCTGTACACTGTAATGCCAACAAGTGTTATCAATCCTTGAATTATATAAGAAAGGACAATGATATATTATCCTTTCAAGACTATTATAGGGGGAGAATGAGAAAATAACATTACGGATCTAAAAAAAGGAAGCTAGTTTTATACAGCTGATGTTACCGACTTCACATTTGGCCTCAGCTCTCTGCTCAGTGGCTGATATTTTCCTCAACTATCAGCCTGTTGTAAAGCCGTACACCTCACATTTTGTTTTCTTGAAAGATGGAGCACTGAGCTCTCACCTCCACCTAATTTTACCACACACTCTTCTTGTCCTATTGCTGCACAACATGCAAGAACTGTAGTTCCCAGGCAAAGGGCTGGTGACAGGCCAAAAGTGCGCGGCAGGGTGCAATGCATATGAAAATAATATGTCTGAGAACAAAATGTATCCATCTGATATAGTACAATCTTAGAAAAATATTATTTGATAGAAATCCTTAGAATTTGCTGCAAGGTTTATGTTTTTCTTAGCCCAATAATAATCACATGTTGAACATTTTTTGAACAAGGACATGCTGCACTGTTGCCAAGGTAAACATGTGATGTGAAAATAAATACCTACGGTTACAGCAAAGTCACTAGAAGGATGACTGAATTATTTGAATAAAAAAGTATGATTCTGAGAACATTTCAGGTGTCTATAAACATTCTTACTACAAATTCACACAAAAAGAATTCATTCCACCAGTCTCTTGTATAATAGATAATGACAGACAAACTGCACCACACATATTACTACACAACTACATTATTGGTATTAGCATATACATCATATTATATGTAAATATCCTGTAACATGTAAAAGTATTAGGTGCAAATTGATATTGTCTGAAACATAAATTATATATTTATTATGGTATATCTATATATCTATCTATCTAATTGTATAGCACACAAAAAGAATATATGTAACAAAATCATTCTACTAGTTCAAAATACCAACATTTTACTCACTATTTATTGAAATATATTTAAAGGGACAGTCTAGTCCAAAATAAACTTTCATGATTCAGATAGAGAATGTAATTTTAAAATTTTCCAGTTTACTTTTAGCACCAATTTTGCTTGGTATTCTTAGTTGAAAGCTAAACCTAGGAGGTTCATATGCAAATTTCTAAGCCCTTGAAGGCCGCCTCTTCTCTCAGGGCATTTTGACAGTTTTTCACCACTAGAGGGTGTTAGTTCATGTGTGTCATATACATAACACTTTGCTCACGCACGTTGAGATCCAGTGAGCCAGCTCTGATTGGCTAAAATGGATGTCTGTCAAAAGAACTGAAATAAAGGGGCAGTTTGCAGAGGCTTAGATACAAGGTAATCACAAAGGTAAAAAAGTGTATTTATATAACTGTGTTGGTTATGCAAAACTAGGGAATGGGTAATAAAGGGATTATCTATCTTTTTAATCAACACAAATTCTGGTGTAGACTGTCCCTTTAAATTTGCTAAATCATTAACACTTAAGAGACAGATCCTAGCTAAGATTCTAAATGAGAACTCCCTTAGAACTATTCATAAATTAAAAACTCACGGCGAGATTACGAGTTTGGCGTTAGCCTTAAAAAGCAGCGTTGAGAGGTCCCAACGCTACTTTTTTCCTAACGCTGGTATTACGAGTCTGACAGGTACAGGCTCACCGCTCACTTTTCTTCCGCGACTCGAGGCTACCGCAAATCCCCTTACGTCAATTGCGTATCCTATCTTTTTAATGGGATTTGCCTAACACTGGTATTACAAGTCTTGGAAGAAGTGAGCGGTAGACCCTCTCCTGTCAAGACTTCTACCGCATTAAAAAGTCAGTAGTTAAGAGTTTTATGGGCTAACGCCGGAACATAAAACTCTTAACTAAAGTGCTAAAAAGTACACTAACACCCATAAAACTACCTATTAACCCCTAAACCGAGCCCCCCCCCCCCACATCGGAAACACTTAAATAAATATATTAACCTCTTGAAGTTCAATCCTATTGGCTGAATGGATCAGCCAATAGGATTGAGCTTGCATTCTATTGGCTATTCCAATCAGCCAATAGAAGGCAAGCTCAATCCTATTGGCTAATTGGATCAGCCAATAGGATTTTTCCTACCTTAATTCCGATTGGCTGATAGAATCCTATCAGCCAATCGGAATTCAAGGGACACCATCTTGGATGACGTCATTTAAAGGAACCTTCATTCAGTGTTAGGACGTCGTTTGAAGAGGATGGCTCCGCGTCGGCTGGATTGAAGATGGACCCGCTCCGCTCCGGATGGATGGATGAAGATAGAAGATGCCGCCTGGATGAATCCTTCTGCCGGTCTGGATGTCCTCTTCTCGCCCGGATCGGATGAAGACTTCTGCCCCTCTGGAGGACCACTTGTGCCCGGCTGGGTGAAGACAGCTCAAGGTAGGGAGATCTTCAGGGGGTTTTAGAGTAGGGTTGGGTGTGTGGGTGGTGGGTTTTAATGTTCGGGGGGGTATTGTATTTTTTTTAGAGGTGAAAGAGCTGATTACTTTGGGGCAATGCCCCGCAAAAAGCCCTTTTAAGGGCTATTTGTAATTTAGTATAGGGTAGGGAATTTTATTATTTTAAGGGGATTTTTTATTTTATTAGGGGGATTAGATCAGGTGTAATTAGTTTAAAATTCTTGTAATTCTTTTTTTAGTTTCTGTAATTTAGTTTTTTTTCTTCGTAATTTAGTTTATTTAATTTAATTGTATTTAATTGTAGGTAGTTTAGGTAATTTATTTAATGACAGTGTAGTGTTAGGTGTAATTGTAACTTAGGTTAGGATTTATTTTACAGGTAAATTTGTACTTATTTTAACTAGGTAGCTATTCAATCGTAAATAACTATTTAATAACTATTGTACCTAGTTAAAATAAATACAAAGTTGCCTGTAAAATAAAAATAAAACCTAAGCTAGCTACAATGCAACTATTAGTTATATTGTAGCTATCTTAGGGTTTATTTCATAGGTAAGTATTTAGTTTTAAATAGGATTAATTTATTTAATTATGTTAAATTTATTTAGTTTAATTTAAATTATATTTAAGTTAGGGAGGGGTTAGACTTAGGTTTAGGGGTTAATAAATTTATAATAGTGGCGGCACCATTGGGGGGGCAGATTAGGGGTTAATAACTATAATGTAGGTGGCAGCGATGTTGGGGCAGTAGATTAGGGGTTCATAGGGATAATGTAGGTGGTGGCGGTGTCCGGAGCAGCAGATTAGGGGTTAATAATATAATGTAGGTGTCAGCGATAGCGGGGTCAGCAGATTAGGGGTTGATAAGTATAAGATTAGGGGTGTTTAGACTCGGGGTTCATGTTAGGGTGTTAGGTGTAGACATAGATTTATTTTCCCCATAGGAAACAATGGGGCTGCGTTAGAAGCTGGACGCTGCTTTTTTGCAGGTGTTAGGTTTTTTTTCAGTCAGCTCAGCCCCATTGTTTCCTATGGGGAAATCGTGCATGAACACGTTTAGCCAGCTTACCGCTACCGTAAGCAACGCTGGTATTGAGGTGAGATGTGGAGCTAAATTCTGCTCTACGCTCACCTTTTTGCGGCTAATGCCAGGTTTAAAGAAACCTGTAATACCAGCGTTGTCTTAAGGGAGCGGTGGGAACAAAAGGCTCGTTAGCAACGCACCCCTGTTACCGCAAAACTCGTAATCTCGGTGTCAGTATTTTATATAAGAAAACAAACCAGACAGATTTCTAGCCCATAAACTGAGAGAAAGGACAAAAAACCTAGCTATACCACAAATTCAAAACCTGGACGGAGCTTTGACATCTCACCCACATGAAATTACAGACTGCTTTTCACAATATTACAAACTCTATATAACGGGGAAAAAAGTATGACATTCCCCACAGACGGAGACACTTACAGGCCAATTCCTACAGAAGGATCAAATTCTTTTTAAATAACTTATAATAGGCCTTGCCTACTTTACGGTCCTTTATTGCCTTTTATCGGCCTCCCAAGCTCTATTACATGTGCCAGAAGAATCACTGAGCCCAGTCACCAATGTATTTATTAGTATACTTTGTACAGCTACACGGATCTGTATAGTTAGGTACTGGAAGACAGGTGCACCACCCTGGTCTGAAGTAACTAATAAATTCGATAGTATCTATGCTATGTCAGAATCTGCCTCTTGGTCGCAAGGCACCTCAGCACACTTTCAAAAGATCTGGGCACATTGGATAATGAATAGGGATAGATGTGTAACACTTGACAGGTGAGCTTTAATACTGCAGCAAACAGGGTTACAAGGCTGTCTCAGATTATCAGATTATCAAAAAATAAGTTACCACATGGAGACTATATAATTATATCAGGGATATATGAAAGGTACTCCTGCAGCTCGACGGGAAATGTTTAATGTTCAATAAAAGTTAATCTATGTTCATTTATACAGTTTTAGTTTAATGTTCAAAAAAAAAAAAAGATTGGACTACTATGCTTTTATTCACGGTATCTTAATATGACGCTATTAAAGTTGTTAGCTTGCAGGCACCATAAAAAAGGTGGAGCATATACTTCTGAATTATGGACTTTCAGAAATCTCAAAAGATAAAGAGGTACACCGAAGAGGAAATAAGGACATTTAATTACTGAACACTCTCAATGTGTCTAAATGCCTTTTGTCTTGCCCAGGGTAAATCCTGAGAACTCTGGGAATTTACACTTTCGGTGGGAGGGTCAGGAAAATGCAGATATGATAATGGTTGTATGCAAGTCTATTGTAAGACCACAATGTATAAGATACAATATTTTGACAATAAAAATAATTTCAACTAAATTTGCTAAATCTTTGTTTGATATGCCTTTTCTCTCCTCAAATTACTAAGAATATTCATTACCAGACAAATGAAAAAATAAATAAATCTTAAAACCTTACCAGCCCATGTAACATCTCATAAAGGACAGAGCCAAGGCACCACCAGTCTACCGTGTTGTCATATGGCTGTTTCATTATTACTTCAGGAGCTAGGTACTAAAAAGGAAAGAAACCAAATATGAATTGGCAAAAGATTACAGTATCCATTGGCAATAAACAAAGGCTGATGTGTTATATGTTTCTGAAATTAGTAGAAAAGGATCCATTTGGTAACACTTAAAGGGACACTCAAGTCAAAATAAACTTTCATGATTCAGAAAGAGCATGCAGTTTTAAGACACTATCCAGTTTACTTCCATTATCAAATTGTGCACAATCTTTTTATATACACACTTTCTGGGGAACAAGCTCCTACTGAGCATGTGCACAAGTTCACAGAGTATATGTATACTAGTCTGTGATTGGCTGATGTCTCTCACAAGAAACAGGGGGCCGGAAAAAATCTACTGCTTATTAGAAATTCAGAGTAGGTGTTGTTGCATTGTCTTTTTATTATGCACTTGTTAATTAGGTAATTCTAATGTATTTAGTGATCCTTTAAAGCTAAATGATCCAGATGTATATTGTACCTATAGAATCATAATGCAATACATAGATTCTTACTTCCGGTGTCCCGCAAAAGGTAAGTGTTGTGTCAGAATTTGCAATCCCTTCTTTGCAAAGACCAAAATCAGTTAAAACAATGTGACCCTAGACCAGAAAACAAAGAACAAAACCAACAGAAATTATTTTTTTGCAAACAAAAAAATTATAGTATAATAATAATAATAATAATAATAATAATAATAATAACAATAATAATGTGAGTTGTAATCTGATTTTTTTTACAATGGTGATAGTATTGATTTACATTGCCCAGCCAAAAAAAAATGTGGAAATTACCTGTGAATCTAGAAGAATGTTTTCTGGTTTTAAATCCCTATTAATAAAGAAAAAAATATTTTTAGAACAAGATATATTTTTTTTAAACTAAAACATAAATATTAATATTCCTTAAAGGGACATTATACACTCGATTTTTCTTTGCATAAATGTTTTGTAGATGATCCATTTATATAGCCCATGCAGTGTTTGTTTTTATAAATGTATAGTTTTGCTTATTTTTAGATTCAATAATTTGTTTATTGTTTTTCCAATTATTATTTTTACAAAAGCAATCATAAAGAATCAACATACATATAGTAATAATGTAAATGAAAGAATAAGAAAAGAAAAATTACAAGGTTTGCTTAATCAAACAGACTGTTAATTATTAAGCATCATTATCAGTAGAGTAAACATTCATAGTATACAATGTCCCCACTATAGAAAATTCTGTTAGTCGGCACTGAAGGTCGGCTCCATCCCAGTCATCTGTGACCCGCATAGTAATAAGGAGAATTAAGTATGTAGGGCTTAAGCCTGACTTGAGCCCACTATAGAAAATTCTGTTGGTCGGCACTGAAGGTTGGCTCTCCCCCAGTCATCTGTGACCCTCAGAGTAATAAGGAGTATTAAGTATGTAGGGCTTGAGTCTGACTTGAGCCTCAGAGTATGTTATCCAAGGCTACCAAATCATAAGGAATTGGTCTTTGGAATCTAATAAGTCTGCTGCTGTATTAGACATTTGATAAATGTGTTCTATCTTGCGTTCCACTATTGTGAAACTAGCAAGTTGGTCTTCCAAAATCTCGCAATACAAAGTCTGGAAGCAGTGCATATATCGAATATGAAGTAATTTGTGTGTTTGGGTAGGGTTCTTATAGTGTAATGTAATAGTGCAGTTTCTGGGGAAAGTTGGATCTCTACTTCAAGGATTTTGGATAGTAATTCAGAGGTCTTATTCCAAATATGTTTTACGTGTTCGCAAGTCCACCACATGTGGAAATATGATCATGTGGCTTGGCAACCTCTATAGAAATTTCAATCTAGCTGGGATACCTTAAGGGGTAAATGCAAGGGGCATCTGATACAACCTAAATGCGGTTTTTAAGTAGTTTTCTTTT
>NC_069499.1:455768248-456000748 GCF_027579735.1 Bombina bombina
CATCTACCTCCATTGCAAGGTGGGTTAAATGGAAATAGTCTCAAGCTGAGATTTCAGATTTTTTTTTTTTCAGCACATTCTGTCATAGGAAGTTGTGCTCATCACTGCAAGACATTTGGAATGCAACTGACTGGTCTTCAGAGTCAGCATTTTACCATTTTAAAAATCATATTATAGAAGCTTCTTTTCCTCTAATTAAATTATTCATTTTGATTTAAACTAGCATAATAGGATTGGTTCTGTAATAAAATTTCAATTATCCTGACTTTGTTATGGAATAAGCATGATTTTATTAAAGACACCAAGACAAATACCACCATTATCTTGTATACCAATGAAGGCTTATATAAAACTGTGTTCCAACCACAGAAAATGAAGATATCATGATACAGAAGTTGTGAGAGCAAAAGTCCATAATTCTGAGCATATATAGTCCAGGCTAAAAATCATATGACATTCTGATAAGACCACAATGGAAATCTTTATAATACTAAAATAGGTCAGTTTTCACAAGTCTATTGGTTTAGATATATTAACATAAACCTGGAGCCACAACATCCGTGGTAAACCACTCAAAATGAATGGTATTATAATCCAAGTTATGCAACTGAAAAAAAGAAGATAAGAATAGACAAGGTTTACAATGTATAACAATACAACACTTGTTTCAATGTGTGTTATGGACTTGGAAAATAAAATCCATTATCATTAATGTTAATGTATGTATATATATATATATATATATATATATATCAGATAATACCAACAGCAGTGTAAATAATTTCAAGAATCATAAATAACTTAATAAGTTATAACTAACTTAAAGGGATATTAAACCCAAAAATTTTCTTTTGTGATTCAGACAGAGCATACCATTTGAAAAAAGTTTCCAATGTACTGTACTTCTATTATGAAATGTGCTTAATTTTTATAATATTCTATGGTTAACATTCCTGCAAAATTGCTGCCATATAGAGCTCCAGAATTGGGCCCGGCTCCTAAACATACATACCTGCTTTTCAACAAAAGATATCACGAGAAAAAAAGCTAATTTGACAATAGAAGTAAATTAGAAAGTTATTTAAAATAGCACGCTCTGTCTGAACTATTAAATATTTTTGGGGGGTTTCATATCTCTTTAATAACTTTTAGCAAACATAGAAACATGTATTAAAAGTACACAACTGCTTTTAGGTAACACTGTGCTCATTTAAATGAAAATATCTATTTTTTTTTACAGGCTGCAATTGAAAAATTAACTCATGACTACCTGAATCTTTTTCACTTCCCTCCACTAATTAAGGTACATTTGTTGGTTAACGATCCATATGTTAGTGTTTTATTGCATGTGTAATCACAAAAATTGTCATCATTTTTCTTGTCAATTTGCTAATTTTTATATTTTTTGCTCTGCAAATTAATTTGAAAGGTGATGTAATAATGTAATAATGTGCTTCTTTTAAAAACAGCTGATTCTCATTTTAACTTACCTAAAATGTTCAAATGTATTATGGGAGTATACACTGCTGGCTAGTGTCTAGTGTCACAACTATAGTTTCCTTGATTTGGAATTAAAGTTAATACAAGCTTTTTTTTTCATGCCGAAGGCATTTCTTTTGCTTGATTATCTAATGACTAAAAATTATCCAAAATCTATAGCCATCTTATTTTTGGGGATTTGTTCTCTCCCAAGAGCACTTCACTGATAATTTTGTATTTGGCAGAAGATAAAGAACTGGTATCATAATTTATAAGTTATTTTTTAAACACTTATGTTTTCTTTAAAGGGACATTCCAGTCAAAATATAAATGCACAAAGATTTATTGCATGTTTTAATAGAAACACATTTACAATATACATGCATTGGCAAAAATGCTTCTATTAAGAGTTATCACTGTTTTAGTGTTAACATTTTTCTCTGCACGTGCATGTGAAGCATAGTTAGACATTTTCACTGCACCCACATTTTAAATAATGCAGCTGCTCAGATCATCAGTTGGGTTTGTATCATGTCAGCAATTAACAAATTGAGTCATTACCAGATGGTACAAGCACCTTAGGCTCTCTGAACAAGTGTTGTGTTTAACCTCTTAAGGACATATGACGGAATTTTTCCGTCATAAAACAATTGAGCAAACTGAAAGCTGTGTCCTTAAAGGGTTAAAATGCTGGTGCACGGTGCATACTTAAATACACTTTTGAAACAACTATAGCTTTTAATAGAAGCCTTTTTGCTAATGCATGTATATTACAAAATTGCTTCTGTTTAATACCGAAATGTACCCACGTGGTTTCAAATTTTGGCTGGAATACCCCTTTAAGTTTGAAGTATACTGTTTATGCCAAGAATGATGCAATGTTTTTGGATTGCCTGTGTCAGGTTGTTCTGCACTACTGGTGGGGAGATTAACACAACTGCTGAGCCAATCAGGAGAGTCATATGCATGTAGCTACCAATCACCTGTCATGTTCAGCTTAGGAGCCTCTGTGTATTGTCCCTTCAGAGCTGACTTTAGTTACTTGTTTAACCCCTGTGTGAGAATTAAAACAAGGGTATAGGCATATAGCACTAGTGCAATAAGAAAAAGCTATAATGCATTATGTTTTTATTACAGCTGTATGTCCTTTTAAAGAGACATGAAACCCACATTTTTTCTTGCATGATTCAGATAAAGAATACAATTTTAATCAACTTACCAATTTACTTCTATTATTTCATTTGCTTCATTATCTTGGCATCCTTTGCTAAATGAACAGTAATGCACTACTGGGAGTAGCTGAATGCACTGATATTTGCAGCCACAATCAGCAGCTCCTGAGCCTACCTAGGTATCCTTTTCAACAAATGATACCAAGAGAACAAAACAAATGAGATAATAGAAGTAAATTGAAAAGTTGTTTAAAATCAAAAACAAAAATTGGGTTTCATTTCCCTTTAAGCACAACATATGTCATGGTTGTAAACCAACATAAAACTGAAAGCACTGCATGTGCATAAATATTCCATTGTAGACTGTCCAACATTCTTTCCATAAGAATGGTTCCAGAATGTTTAACACACTCAACATTTTCTGCATTGTTATGACAGCTCAAGATCAATACATATTTGAATCTCTGAAACAAAGAAAAAAAACAAACAAGTAATACAACCTGCGTACAATCTGTGATATAAACTTTAGAATGCTGAAAGAAGTGTTTTGTTTTTTAACTTCAGCAATCAGTTTAACTGCTTTCTTGTGCACAATAAACATTGTTAATCATGTTTAATAAACATTATTGTACAAATATACAAATAGAGTGTTTGTTTTAGAGTGTTTTAAGTAATTTAACAATATTCCCTAAATAGCCTTAATTGAATTGTGTTAAGCATCAGTGGTATAGATTATCCACTGTTAAAGGGACAGTCTACACCAAAATTGTTATTGTTATAAAAGATAGATAATCCCTTTATTACCCATTCCCTAGTTTTGCATAACCAACACAGTTATATTAATACACTTTTAACTTCTGTAATTATCTTGTTTCTAAGCCTCTGCAAACTGCCCCCTTATTTCAGTTCTTTTGACAGACTTGCATTTTAGCCAATCAGTGCTTACTCCTAGGTAACTCCACGTGCGTGAGCACAGTGTTATCTATATGACTCACATGAACTAACACGTTTTTAAACATTTTTGGTAACTCAAAGAAATATATAGTGCACATCTTGATAGTCCCAATAACATTTTGAACATGTAGGGCCCCATCCGATATGCAGCGTTGCCCGCAAAAGCCGGCGCTGATGGTTTTTGCGTGAGTTTGGTATCCTATATACAGCGCTGCATATAAATGCGGCATGTATATTTCACCGTCGGACGTAGTTTTTTTCCCCATAGACTAACATATAAATGGAGAAATCTTACTCCATTTTCACCTCGCCATAAAATGCACCATAGCAGGCCTTGCGCTGAGTATGGGAGCACAGTAACTCCCTAAAATGCCTACAAAAAAAACCTAACGCATGCGCAATGTCTATCTACCTGTCAACCGCAATCCCCCACCGCAATACCTAATAAAGTGTTTAACCCCTAAACCGCCACTCCTGAACCCCCCTACACCTACATTAAATGTATTAACCCCTAATCTGACCCCCCTACACCACCGCCACCTACATTAAATGTATTAACCCCTAATCTGACCCCCCCTACACCGCTGCCACCTACATTAAATGTATTAACCCCTAATCTGACCCCCCTACACCGCCGCCACCTATATTAAATGTATTACCCCCTAATCTGACCCCCTACAGCGCCGCCACCTACATTAAATATAGTAACCTCTAATCTGACCCCCCTACACCGCCGCCACCTACATTAAATATATTACCCCCTAAACCTAAGTCTAACCCTAACACCCCCTAACTTAATTATTATTTAAATAAATCTAATAATATTAATATTATTAACTAAATTATTCCTATTTAAAACTAAATACTTACCTATAAAATAAACCCTAAGATAGCTACAATATAATTAATAATTACGTTGTAGCTATTTGATGATTTATATTTATTTTACAGGTAACTTTGTATTTATTGTAGCTAGGTACAATAGCTATTAAATAGTTAATAACTATTTAATAGCTACCTAGTTAAAATAATTACAAAATTACCTGTAAAATAAATCCTAACCTAAATTACAAATACACCTAACACTACACTATCAATAAATTAACTACAATTATCTAAAATAAAATACAATTAAATAAACTAAACTATATTAAAAAAACAAACACTAAATTAAAAAAAATTAAAAATATTACAAGAAGTTTAATCTAATTACACCTAATCTAAGCACCCTAATAAAATAAAAAAGCCCCCCAAAATAATAAAATTCCCTATCCTAAACTAAATTACAAATAGCCCTTAACAGGGCCTTTTGTGGGGCATTGCCCCAAAGTAATCAGCTCTTTTATCAGCCCTTAAAAGGGCTTTTTGCGGGGCATTGCCCCAAAGTAATCAGCTCTTTTACCTGTAAAAAAAAGAAATACAATACCCCTCCAACATTACAACCCATCACCCACACACCCCTACTCTAAAACCCACCCGATCCCCCCTTAAATAAACCTAACACTACCCCATTGAAGATCACCCTACCTTGAGCCGTCTTCACCCAGCCAGGCCAAAGTCTTCATCCAATCCCGGCACAAGTGGTCCTCCATCCGGCAGAAGTCTTCATCCAAGCAGCATCTTCTATCTTCATCCTTCCGGCGATGAGCGGCTCTATCTTGAAGACCTCCGGCGCGGAACATCCGTCTCGGCCGACGACTACCCGACGAATGGCTGGTCCTTTAAATGACGTTATCCAAGATGGAAAATTCCGATTGGTTGATTATATTGACGTTATCCAAGATGGAAAATTCCGATTGGTTGATTTAATCAGCCAATCGGATTGAAATTCAATCCGATTGGCTGATTGGATCAGCCAATAGAATTGACCTCGCATTCTATTGGCTGATCCAATCAGGCAATTGTAAAATTAATTAACTGATATGACAAATAGGCCATGTTATTCCATTATCTTAATTTGTTTAGTAAATATCTCCTAAATATCTTTAATTGTAGTAAAGGTAGTTAATGTAAAGTGCAAAGTTATCAGGTGATAAGGCTTGTCATATTCAACTCTTTTAAAGGGAAATGAAACCCAATTCTTTTTCTTTTATGACTAAGAAAGAACATGCAATTTTAAAAAACTTTCCAATGTACTTTTATTATATATTTTGCTTCAGTCTCTTGATATCCTTTGTTGAAAAGCATATCTGAATAGGTTCAGAGCTGCTGATAGGTGGCTGCACATAGATGCCTTGTTATTGGCTCACCCATGTGCATTAATATTTCTTCAACAAAGCATACCTAAAGAACAAAGCAAATGAGATAATAGAAGTGTCATGAGATGCAGGACACAGCATAGAAGGTACAACACTATTTTATTGCAGAGCATAGAAGTATACAGCTTGTACAACACATTAAACTTAGTAACTGCGACATAGACTATAGCGGCTATAAGCCACGCCTCCATCCGGTGACATCACACTCCCACTCTCATCACATCTTCCCTTTTTTCAAAGGACAAAGCATAAATTTTTTTTAGAGTGCAACAAATAACAAGGTATACAAGAAGCATACAAAAATATTTTTGTTTAGTGTACAACAAATAACAAATTATAAGAGAATATATATGAACAACAAGAAATACAATCCTGACTTGGACATCGGGGTAGACTACCCTAGTCCACAGTGACCATGGGATTATTCTGCCCATTATTTTGGTCACTGCTCTAACTACAGTGCTAATCCCGGTAATGCGCTGGTAGTTTCTAAACTCTTGACTTGACGTCATTTTACATGAACTGTCCTCTGATACAGAAGAAGGTGATTGAGAGTCTGCTGGAAGCAAAGAAGTATCCCCGCTGTGGTCTTGCTGAGGGGAAGTTACCCCTCTTAAAACAGGGGATCCCACCAGCTGTGGCTCTGATGCATCCAGTCCCAAACTCTCAGGTACTGGCTGAAGATGTTTTCTATTTCAACGTGTGACTGCCCCTCCTTCAGTAAGGACTACATAAGACCTTGGTTCTGGAGATCGTCCTATTACTGTAGCGGGCGTCTTCCATTTCTTCTCATCATCCAGCTTAACTCTCACATTTTGGCACACATTCAGCTCCTGCAAGGGCCTCAGAAAGTGTTTTCTGTCATAGAAGAATCGGTAGCCCCTTTTTGCCTCTTAATCCCTCCTAAGGACCTCGTCCCGAGGAACAGAGCGGGCTAGCTGGAAAACACCAACAGAGGGTAGTGTAGTGCGGATCTGTTGTCCTAGCATCAACTGTGCAGGGCTAAAACCTGTAGCTTGGATGGGAGTTGCCCTATAGGCCAAGAGAGCTATGTACGGCTCAGATTGCTTCAAAATGAACTTGGTTGTTTGAATTGCCCTTTCAGCCATTCCATTGGCCTGTGGGTAATGTGGACTTGACGTAGAATGGACGAAATCATATTTACTGCTAAAGAACTGAACTCCATGGAAGCAAATTCCATTTCATTATCACTCACTAACTCCATTGGTATGCCCCACCGGGCGAACAAGCTTTTGAGACGAGTGATAATGGCTTGACTGGTGATCTCATTCAAGGGTGCAATCTCCAAATACCTGGAAAAGTAGTCAATCACGACTAGGTAGTTCTTCCCATGCAGTTTGCACAAATCTGGTTCTAGCTTGTGCCACGGACCTGCAGGCAGCGGGGTAGAAATCAAGGGCTCCCTTCTCTCAGTAGGCCAGCGTTCCCAGCAAAAGGCTCCTGTTACCCGTGGCTTGCAATGTCAGAACTGATCCTAGGCCACCATACCACCATAGCTGCCCTTTCCCTGCACTTTGTAATTCCCAAGTGGCCATCATGAATCCTGCTTAACATCTCCTGCCGCATGCTAACAGGAATGACAATGCGGCCTTGGAACAGCACTAAACCATCCAGCTCTGTGAGCTGCGACCTCTCTGACTGGTAAGAACTTAAAGACATCCAGGCTGCCCAGGTCTCGGCCCAACCTTCTTTTATGCACTTAATAACTTCTTGAAGGTCTGTATCTAAATGTGTCTCCTTTCTTATTTGCTCTAGCTTTCCTGACTAAATGAATTTGGATGACAGAACTGAATGACATACACTTTCACATATGATTCCGTTGAAGATTCTTCAGCAGCATCCAGCGGGAGCCTGGATAGTGTATCTGCCACTATCCCAGACCCAGGGAACATCTTTCTTCAACAACTCTGTGATAGGGTGTAGTACTATGGATAAATCTGGAAGGAACCTGCCCACATAATTCACAAGGCCCAATATTTGTCTCAGCTTGTGTACATCAGAAGGACTTTTCATCTGTTTGAAAGCAAGGATTTTATCAGGGTCCGGCTTGATGCCATCTCCATTGATGATATTTATCTTTATTTAATTTCAGCCCATACTCTCTAATGGTCTACAGCACACAGCTCAATTTCTTATCATGTTCTTCCAATGTAGACCCATACACTAAAATGTCGTCCATGACGACTGCCGTGCCCTTGTGGTCCCATAGGAGGGAACTTATCTCTCTTTAAAAGATTTCAGGAGCAGAGGATATCCCAAAGGGGAGTCTGAAGAAGCCAAACCAACCTACTGGTGTAATGAAGGTAGTCAGTTTGCGGCACTGTGGATCTAGATGTATCTGCCAGAAGTCACTTGAAGCATCCAGTGTAGAGAAGAACTTCGCCCCAGCCAGTTTCCGAGCTATGTCTTCAAGTGTCGGCAGCACATATCTCTCTCTCTTCACTGCCTCATTCAGCCTTTTCAAGTTTACGCAGATGCGTACCTTCCCATTTTCTTTGCAACAGGCACAATGGGGGCACACCAATCAGTTCCTTCAACAACCTCTTCAATAACTCCCATATTCTTCATACGCAGAGGTTCCTTCTCCACTTGAGGCATGAGCGGGAACAGAATTCTATGAGGAGTGGTAATTCTGTATGGGACTGCATCACTTTTAAGTAATATTTGGACTGGGTTGCAATTCAGTAGGCCCAATTAACCAAACATGTCTTCCAAAATCTCATTCACTCTGGCAACAAGGCCTAAACCACAGGCTGTTTTCCTGCTCAATAGGTTGTTAACGCACTGACCTCTAATTAAATATATAAAAGAAACTGAACAATGTCCTTATGCTTGCATTAAAGTCTCTTGCAAGAAACAAGGGATTGATAAGTATATTGTAAAATCTCTTGTATGTCAGGGAATAATGTATCCTTAAGGTTATACAGATATTTTCATGTATATAAATGAATATTACAGTAGAAACTGTATACCTTGTATATCACTCCTGACCTTGTTATATGATATTGAAATGTCCCACAAGGTGTGTGTACATTGAGACAATATGTAGCAATATATGAGAATCCAATATGCTTAAAGGCAAAAACATTCACTCACCCATCTTCTTATGGTGCAGGGGCTAAGTATTGCTTCCTTAGTAGGTACCGGCTTCAAAAAAAGCTTTGTAGATCACAAGCAGGAATAAGCCCTCCGGATATGTAGATCCCTGGTATTTGTTCAAAGGGGAGAATGTTTGCCTGCTGCTGGAGGCGGAAAGTGCCAAGACAAACCGCCAAACAAACAATTTCACAAATGAAGAGCTTCCACAGCAGTGGAAAAATCCAGCATGAAATGGACCGAGAGTAGTTGAAAGTAAAATATAAACTTTATTAGGTATGCATTAAGAAACCTGTGAGTGTTCACAGTGAATCAGCCAATATCACAGCATAGATAGAGTCAGCTTAGTAGCCCAACATTACACACTCCAACATGTTTCGTGCTGCAACAGCACTTCGTCAGGGATAGTAAGGGGTTAACTGCTCAGCCGTTATACACATTTTTTGTCCATTCAGATACATGCACACAATATCAAAACCAATCGTAATACCTCAGGAAAGGCTGTCATGTTGACTATTCAAGTTGATTGGATCATTCGCATTATCTGATTTTACCTTAGATGTGTGCAACAGGTGAGCAGAGTAAAAACACAATCATTTGTAAAAAGACACCAAATAAAACATTGGATACTCGACTACAGATACTCATTTAGTAATGGATGAAAAAGTTTTAATAAAAAATACAGTTATACCGTAAATATTGAAAAAGAATTTATATGAATAAAATTGTATAATATACACCTGCCACTGATGTCTTTTTTTATGTGTTGAGATCTTTCTGTTAATGTGTAAAAAGACCTTTTCATGTATATATCGAAACACATACATAGTGGCTCTGTTGATTATAATGGCTCTGTTGATTATAAAGTATAATCTCATACAACTAGGGTGGGCTAACCGCGTTATTTAGTATACAAACTGTATTGATAGTAAAAAACCGGTAGCGGACCCCTTCTATGCATTACTATTTCAGAGCCATAGTTCAGAAGATCATTTCTAAAACATTCTTGTGAATATACATTGAGACATGACCCGTTGGCAATTTGTGCAGCTAAAAATAGCAACTTGGAAATTAATTTTTATTTTTTATATGAGAATATGATTGCAGAACATATGTATGGTCTGTCCCCTGTTCCCAACCTGGTAGAGATAAAGTTCACTAGTGGGTTCCCATATTGGTTGTTGATAAAATAAAACTAGGGAAATATACTAAGATAGTTGCCGTCACGAACTTATAACAAATTTATAAAAAAGAGAATAACATTGTCCTAGATATAGTATCCTGCTAATTCTGACCGGGTAGGGACAACATTATTGACAGAAAGAGTTCTAACCGTACTAAATGAGTATCTGTAGTCGAGTATCCAATGTTTTATTTGGTGTCTTTTTACAAATGATTGTGTTTTTACTCTGGTCACCTGTTGCACACATCTAAGGTAAAATCAGATAATGCGAATGATCCAAACAACTTGAATAGTCAACATGACAGCCTTTCCTGAGGTATTACGATTGGTTTTGATATTGTGTGCATGTATCTGATTGGACAAAAAATGTGTATGACGGCTGAGCAGTTAACCCCTTACTATCCCTGACGAAGTGCTGTTGCAGCACGAAACATGTTGGAGTGTGTAATGTTGGGCTACTAGGCTGACTCTATCTATGCTGTGATATTGGCTGATTCACTGTGAACACTCACAGGTTTCTTAATGCATACCTAATAAAGTTTATATTTTACTTTCAACTACTCTCGGTCCATTTCATGCTGGATTTTTCCACTGCTGTGGAAGCTCTTCATTTCTAATTACATATACCCACATGGTAAATTTCCTCTGCTTGTACTCGCAGCTGGCAAGAAATTTCCCCACACAATCAATGCGGCTATCAGGACTATGAACTTTTGTTGTAACTTTCACCAGCTGTGGCTGTTGAGGCAGTTTTATGAATGCTGTAAGGGACATAACAGTGATGTCTGCTCCCGCTTCAATCTTGAAGGCAACCTTGGTTCCCATTACAGTAAGGGTAACCCGCTAATCTTCATCTGAACCAGACCGTTAAACAACAGACTGTCAGGGTTTTTTCCCTGCTTTATTTGCCATGTACTACTGGCAGCCATTTTACTCACCTCTCTTGCTGACTCTGGTGCATAGTGTGTGATGCTGCTGATTTCCTGCACGCCCTTTTATGACCAGACTGGTGTACATCATCCATGGGAGACAGGTTGCAGTCTCAGAATTGTGATGTCATCACTTATTATTTAAAGGGCCTCTGTTCAGTATGCTTTGCCCTTGCGTTATCTCAGACCTGTTTGTGAGTTCCAGTTCCTGTGTATTACCTGGCTTTCTGACGTCCCTCCTGGTTCCTGATCCCTGGCTTGTTCCTGACTCGGCTGTTCTCCTTGTTCCTGAATCCGGCTCGTCTCACTACTCGCTTTGGCTCCTGACTCGGCTCGTCTGACTATTCGCTTTGGCTCCTGCAAATAATTATCCTGCTGGAAGTAGCCATCAGAAGATGGGTACACTCTAATCATAAAGGGATGGACATGGTCATCAACAATATTCAGGTAGGTTGTTGCATTTAAACGATGCTCAATTGGTACTAAGGGGCCCAAATTGTGCCAAGAAAATATCCCCCACACCATTACACTACCACCACCAGCCTAAACCATTGATACAAGACAGGATGGATCCATGCTTTCATTTTTTTGACGCCAAATTCTGAACCTACCATCTGAATGTCGCAGCTCAAATCAAGACTCATCAGGCCAGGCAACGTGTTTCGCCTGTGCGAATTGTAGCCTCAGTTTCCTGTTCTTAAATGACAGGAATGGCACCCAGTGTGGTCTTCTGCTGGTGTAGCCCATCTGCTTCAAGGTTCAACCTGTTGTGCATTCAATGATGGTATTCTGCATACCTTGGTTGTAACTAGTGGTTATTTGAGTTACTGTTGCCTTTCTATCATCTCAAACCAGTCTGCCCATTCTCCTCTGACCTCTGACATCAACAAGGCATTTTTTTCCACACAACTGCCGCTCACTGGATATTTTATCTTTTTTTTAACCATTCTCTGTAAACCCTAGAGATGGTTGTGCATAAAAATCCCAGTAGATCAGCAGTTTTTTAAATAATCAGACAAGCCTGTCTGGCACCAACAACCATGCAGCGTTCAAAGTCACTTAAATCCCCTTTCTTCACCATGCTAATGCTCGGTTTGAACTTCAGCAAATCGTCTTCACCACGTCAAGATGCCTAAATGCTTTGAGTTGCTGCCATGTGATTGACTGATTAGCAATTTGTGTTACCAAGCAATTGAACAGGTGTACCTAATAAAGTGGTCGGTGAGTGTATACAGTATATATATATATATATATATATATATATATATTTATATATATATATATATATATATATATATATATATGTAATGATGTATAGAAATGTTCAAACTAGCTGAACACTTTCATTGGTTTGTGTCAAAAAACTATTCTACTTTATTTGTATTTGACACTCTAAAAAATTACTTTCCCAATGAAAAAACTTTATCAATGAGATTTCTTTCTAAATTGCTTTCTAGTTTTAGTCAGTGCTAGAGCACTGTTTATTTGAATCTATTTTTTGGCAATATAAATTACAGTTCAAAGTCTAAAGTTTTTGTATACCCTACATATTTTTAATTTGAAAATTGAATGATATATTATTTATTTTTTCATATTACGTAATAAATGGAGACTTCCAGAGAACCCTGTTGTTTATTATCATACATAGGCAGGAATAACATTTAACTTTTTGATACTATTCTGTATAAATGTTTTTTCAACTGCTTTGTGTGCATCTTTAACATGGGTTCCTTATCTCTGCTTTCACGCATTGTTGAAAAGTGCAATTTTACCTAGGCTTGGATGAAAAGCAGAAATAGTTTATATAATAAATTTCCTTCCTATTGTACCTATGATGCTTTCTTACAGGTACCAGATGAAGAAATACATTAAATTAGATTATGTATTATTGATTTTAGGAACTCGGGTCTGGAAACAGAGATGAGGAAAGGATTGTGAATTTAGAACTTGTGTTTGGATACCATTTGAAAGCAGGAAACAGCTCAGAGGTACGATTATTTTTTAGCCTTAATCGTCAGTACAAACCCTATGGTACAGATTTTACACAGTCCAAAATAATGAGCCCTAAAAAAACCTGGTTTTGAGAAAGTACCTAGACTAAAAACGATCTTACTTTGTTCTGTTATGAAAAACCTGTAAAATAAAGTCCCCACTGAATATATTGGACAGTTATATAATAATAATTATAATATAATAATAATAATATCATGGTAATTATACATTCAGCAATCATTTTATACCCTCAAGCAAACAATGGATAGCGCAGGTTGTGTGACTTTGCACAAAGAATAACACACAATCTGATATTATGTGAATTGAATGATAAAATATTTTAACCAAAACATCTTTTTTGGTGTGCCATATACTCTTTATGGATATCTCAGGGATTGATATTAGCGCGCTCATTGCTCTTGTATTATAAGTGGTGAGTTACATGTTGACTTACATGTTGCACTCAAGCCCAATCCAAAATACAGTGCTAAAATTAAGCATTTTTAAGACCAATTGTAAACTTTTATTAGTACTAGTATAGCCAAGAACTATATGCAGAATTCCAGTATCTGTGCACCATCAGCTTTATGATAAAGCAATATCTGACATGATTTCTACTGCACATGCCCATAGAAGTCTATTATGTGGGGGATTTAAAGCACCTGCACCATATGACATGCAGATATGACTATACTCTAGACCCCAACTTCTTAAACTGGGGGGTCGCTTACATTTTTTCAAGGATCTCCAAAAGATTTGATAATGTACTATACATAGGGAGATAGCAGGAGGGGTCCTTGGTACAACAATGGGCTAATTAAGCAATTAGGCAGTATGAGGTTGCTTTTGATCTCTGCTTGTTCTTCAAATGTATGTGTTGTTTGGCTAAATATCTTCAACAGTTTGCACAACCTTGTTCGTAAGGGAAAAGGAATTCAGCTAAAATGATTTGCATTAATTTCACGAGACACACAGGCTGTGTGTATGTATGTGTGTGTGTGTTGTGAGTGTATATATGTATGTGTGTGTTTTGTGAGTTTGTATATGCATGAGTGTTTTTCTGTGTATAAGTGATAAACGTTTTTCTGTATTTTGCTTAATTTGAGGTAGGGGATAGAAAAAAACAGAAGCGCCACATGGCCTAGCACTGTATATAATCATGTGAGATGGTGCATAGAATTTTTACACTTACATTTAGTAGAGCACCCCACTTGGTGCAAATAGAGCAGGCTGGAATCAAACAGTCACCCAGCAGACTGACCTCCAGTGTGACTCGAACTCCAAAGAGTAAGGATACAATATCCCAGAGCATGGTACACCGAATGACAAAGTGTAAATCAGAATAAATGGTATAACGGCAAGTAGTAATTGCAAAACTTACTTTATTTAAAACAAATAAAAACAAGCAACGCGTTCATATGTCACTATTGGAATTAGAAATGGAAACCTACAAGGATAATTTTGGTTTAATAAAATGTGGTATGAGCTTTAAACCATCTTCCGTTTTTTATCCAATTAAATCAAGAGGTAATATCTTAGAGTCTTTTCATTACCGGGTGGAGACAGATCTAAGAAGTTTGTTTAATCAAGTATCTACACAGAGAACCCGATCTAATCTCTCCTATAAACAGCGGGTGGCCTTAAAAACACTAGTAGACAGAGATCAGGTGGTATATAGGCAAGCTGATAAAGGAGGGAATATTGTGGTGATGTGGAAAACAGATTATTTACAGGAAGCTACACGACAGCTAGAAGATGGAGAGGTTTATTGCAGATTGGATGGTAAACCTACAAATGTTTTCCAGGGACTTGTGTATCATATTTTGGATGATGGAAGAGAGGAGGGTTTTATTGATCAACCCACCTTTGACTTTCTGTATGTTTTGGAACCTGTTGTTCCTATTTTTCATCATCTTCCAAAGATACACAAGTCCCTGGAGAATATTAAGGGTAGACCTATAGTCTCCGGAATATGGTCACTCTTAGAAAATCTATCTACATGGGTCGACTCTCTGTTACAGCCAATACTCAAATTAATCCCCAGTTACTTGAGGGATACTAAGCACCTTTTGAGGTTGCTAGATGAAAAGAGTTGGTGTGAGGATTTTTTATGGCTCACAGTGAATGCTGTGGGGTTATATTCGGCTATTCCTCATGACCAAGGGCTTGTTGCAATCCGTGTTTTTCTTGATAGATTCACCAATATTGAAGATAGTTTCAAAGACTATGTAATAAGGATTACGGAATTCCTCCTTAGTCATAATTATTTTTTGTTTAATGGAAATTACTATCTCCAGAGACGTGGGACAGCTATGGGGGTGAAATTTGCCCCCTCATACGCCAACCTTTTTATGGGTTGGTGGGAGCTGTCCCACGTCTATGGAGATAGGAATCCATTCAGAAGCCGTGTCCATTTTTACAAGAGGTATATAGACGATTTGGGTACGGCTTCTCAGGCAGAGGATTTTGTAACATACCTTAATGACAATACAGTTGGTCTAAGTTTTACTAGTGAATCTAATTCCAATAAAATAGCTTTTTTGGATGTGTTTCTTAAAGGCAATTTGGACAAAATAGAGAGTGAGCTGTATCGAAAGCCACTCCAGTCCAATACAGTTTTGCATGCAAAAAGTGCACATCCAGGACATACTGGTTTTGGAATTATTAAGGGAGAGTTCATCAGACTAAAGCGAAATTGCTCTCAACAGAGTAGCTTTCTGGAGGAGAGTAAGAGACTCAAGGACAGATTTGTAAATAGGGGTTATCGTCATGACACTATAGAAAAAGCTTTTCAACAGGTTTTGGAAATAGACAGAAAGGATCTCTTGTTAGAGGTACCTAAACCCAAGAGGCGACATGATCACAAAAAATTAACTTTTGTCACTACTTTTTCTAATCAATATGAACAAGTCACGAGCATTATTAAGAAACATTTACCCATTTTGAAGGGAGACAAAGACCTTTATGATGTAATAAGACAAGGCTGTCTTTTTGTTCCTAAGAGAAATCGCAATTTGGGGAATTATCTCTCACCCAGCATGGTCACAGACAGAGCCAGGAGTAAAAGTCACTGGCTTACTAGTATAGG
This sequence comes from Bombina bombina, assembly GCF_027579735.1. Taxonomy (NCBI): domain Eukaryota; kingdom Metazoa; phylum Chordata; class Amphibia; order Anura; family Bombinatoridae; genus Bombina; species Bombina bombina. Next base: position 455,784,421 of record NC_069499.1, read on the forward strand.
CCACTATAAATGTGGTCTTCACACATGTAAAGCATGTGGCCATGCATGGATAGCAAAACAGTTTCAATCATGCACAACACAGAAAGTGTATGAAGTGACAGGTTACACAAATTGCAGATCTAAATATGTGGTCTACCTGGTACACTGTGTGGCGTGCCACATGCAGTACGTAGGTATGACCACTAGGGAGGCCAGAGTAAGAATAAGGGAGCATTTGAATGACATTTCTTCTAAGACTCCCTGTTCTGCTCTGGCAGAACATTTTATTGAGAAACATGACAGCCATGTAAATACATTTAAATGGATGGTAATAGAAAAAGTTAGGAGCCCTCTGAGAGGGGGAAGTCTTGATACACTTTTGTCCAAAAGAGAAATTTTTTGGATTTTCAACTTATTTACCAGACTTCCCCATGGCTTCAATACAGAAGCTGACATAATCAATGTATGGAAACGATAAGCAGGTTTTTAGTGATTATCTTCCATTTGTTTTATTTAACTTTACATTTAGTCCCTTTAATGGTTATTTTAACTTATCAGGATGACCCATCTTATACATATATTATTGTATATAAATTTGACAAGCTTATGAGATAGGGTAATTTAGGTAAGAGTTATTGACAAAGTTTGCATATATAGCAATTTTTTGTTCAGGTATAAAATATAAGATGACTATAAATAAGTACATCTATCTGTGTATATACACATACATACTCTGTACAATTATATTTTTAGTAAAGCAACTTTTCTCTTTCTACCTCTTTCCTATGGGACGATTAAGGGTTAAATACCTTTTGGGAAGGTACACACTTTGATCTTTCCTGTTTGTTGTAATTATCATCAGGTGTTACATAGAAAGTTAACAGATGCCTATAAAAGGATACAAGTGTCAGTTGCTACCTAGGTATCTGATGACGGCTTAGGCCGAAACGCGTCATACCACTCAGTCTGTACTTGCAAGTATTTTATTTTTATGCTGCTTTTATGTAATAAATGCTGATTTACATATATATTTTTCCTGAGCTCCGTTTTATCTTTTTTGGAATACTGTGGAATGTGGCTGTTTCATCAGGCTTAATACAAAAGGTATAAAACACAATACAAAAGGTATAAAACACTTGCCATATATACCATACAATTAGTCCTATACAAGGTGCAACACCTGAGGGGAGTGGAAACAAATTACATGTGTCATGACAACCAGCATAAACAATCCATATGCATCACAGTGGCACAAGACACAGATAATGAGTACAGATATAACATAGAAAACCTAAATTAATAATCAGTTGAAATCCAATGCAGTATAACAGCATATGATACAATAATAAACTTTTGCTAATAGAAAACACCATTGGAAGAGAGTGCTTAATAATTGTAATAAGAATATATATAAAAATATAGTAAAATAAAAACAGAATTAACAAACAAAAAATATATTGGTAGTCACTAAAATAAATGTTAGTAATCACTAAAAAAAATGCTTGGCACGGTATCACATTACTAATACCTTATAAGTTGAAAAATCAATAAATATAGATTATTGGAGGAAGGAGTTCATAGACTTAATGCTTACTTATATGTATAGGTGAGATGGCAGTTAGATCTTCATTATGACAGTCAAAAGAAAAAGTCCGGAATGTGTTAAATCCTGTGTAGTCAAAAAATCACTTAGTACTTACTAGGGTGTGAACGTGAGAAAGCAGTGGGATCTACGCTGTTAAAACGAAAGAGAAGCAAAGACGGTGTATATGAAAACTCCTATGTTGATAGGTAATGATAAACAATGTCACTAAAAACAGAGCTCTAAACATGCTGTAATCATTCTAGCATAAATCACAACTGCCCTCACGCACTCGCATTTACTTTCAACTGGTAATACGAGCAGTAAACCTGATGTGCACAAACAGCCAAGATAAACGCCATTTTGCTCGGGCATAACTGTTAGCGTGCCACTCATAATCTGGCCCTTAGTGAGATAAAACAGTAAGAGCTGTAGGCGTCAAATGCTTAGGCAATGCTATGACACCGGGGAGACAACCTCAGACCATTTACCAAGGCTTTCACTTTGGAAAAAAATATATACTTTTAAGTATGATTTTATTATTGTACAGTAAACCCTGTTTTTACAGTGAATAGTAAATAAAACATTTTTCCTATGCAAATAATAATTTTACTGTATAATCTAAAATGTTATTTTGCTATGTGCTTATAATATCAACATCAATGTGTTTTTGATTTTTACTTTTCTTAAACTACTCATTTTTTAGCACAGTTAATGTACTGTATGTGTTTACTCTTTACATATATAAATGTAGGAAATGCCCCTTTGGAAGATACGCAGCTCACAATCAGGTAGATTACAAGTTTGTCGTTCGGGTTTTAACGCTGAAAAAAATGGTAATTTCAGCATTAAAACAGCAACGCAGCCATTACAAGTCTTGTCGGTATAGCTATACCGCAAGCCTTTTAGTCTGTAAAGCAAACGTCAGTCCAGCACACGTAAAAATGATGTTTTTTCATGGGACTTCCAAAGCGCTGCCATTATGAGTTTTGCGGTGAGGCTAAAAAGCTTGCGTCACACCCTATAACGACAAGATCCATTTCGCCATCTGAGAGCAGTAGTTATGAGTTTTATGCAACAAAACTGTTACATAAAACTCATAACTAAAGTGTTAAAAAGTACACTAACACCCATAAACTACCTAATAACCCCTAAGCCGAGGCCCTCCCGCATCGCAAATACTATATTAAAGTTATTAACCTCTAATCTGCCGCTCCCGACATCGTCGCCACTAATACAATTTATTAACCCCTATTCTGCCACTCCCCAACATCGTCATCACTATAATAAAGTTATTAAACCCTAAACTGCCACCGTCCCGCATCGCAAACACTATTTAAATATTATTAACCCCTAATCTGCCGTCCCTCCACATCGCCCCCACTATACTAAAGTTATTAATCCCTAAACCGCCGCCACTATAATAAACCTATTAACTCCTAAACCGCAAGCCCCCCACAACAAAATATACTAAATAAACTATTAACCCCTAAACCGAAAGCCCCCACATCGTAATAAGCTAATTTAAACTAGTAACCCCTAAACCTAACGCCCCCCTAACTTTATATTAAAATTACAATTTTCCTATCTTAAATTAAATTAAAACTCACCTGTCAAAATAAAAAAAAACTAAGTTTAAACTAACAATTAAACTAATATAATTATTAAACTAAAATTAAACTAACTACCAATTAAATAAAACTAAAATACACATTTAAAAAATCCTAACACTACTCTAAAAATGACAAAGTATCTAATTACAAAAAATAAAAAAGACAAAATTACAGAAAATAATAAAAATGAAATTATCAAAAATAAAAAAGAATTACATCTAATACTAATAGCCCTATAAAAATAAAAAACCTAGCCTACAATAAACTACAAATAGCCCTTAAAAGGGCCTTTTATAGGGCATTGCCCTAAGTTAAATAGCTCTTTTACCTGTAAAAAAAAATACAAAGACCCCCAACAGTAAAACCCATCACCCAACCAACCCCCCAAAATAGAAAAACTAACTCTAACAAAAACCTAATCCACCCATTGCCCTGAAAAGGGCATTTGTATGGGCATTTAGCTCTTTGCATTGTCCTGAAAAGGGCATTTAGCTCTTTTACGAAAAGCCCAAACCCTAAACTAAAAAAAAAAAAAAAAAAACATCCAAAAAAGTTTAAAATAACCCCCGAAGATCCACTTAAAGTTGTTGAAGTCCCGTTTGAACAATCTTCATCCCGGCAGCTCCATCTTCATCCAGACAGCATCTTCATCCATTGCAGGACCGGCATCTTCTTCATCCCTGCGGAGGTGGAGTGGCGATGCGCGGAGGTCCAGGCGAAGGTCCAAGGCGGAGGTCCAGGTAGAGGGTACCCCTTTTATACTGGGGGTACCATTGCATTCCTATTGGCTGAACATTTTGAATCAGCCAATAGGAATTAGGGCTGCAAAAATCCTATTGGCTGATTTGAACACTGATTTGATTGTGGCTGCGATATTGGGAGCGGCAGATTAGGGTTTAATAGCTTTATTTAGGTGACGGTGATATTGGGAGCAGCAGATTAAGGGTTAATAACATTATGTAGGGGGCAGCAGATTAGGGGTGTTTAGACTTAGGGTTTATGTTAGGGTGTTAGGTTTAAACTTTATTTTTATTTTTTCCCACAGACATCAATGGGGCTGCGTTACGGAGCTTTTCTTTCCGTGATCACAGGTGTTAGGTTTTTTCTGACCCGCTCTCTCCATTGATGTCTATGGGGAAAGCGTGCATGAGCACGTCAAAACAGCACTTGTATTGTGAGCGGTATGGAGCTCAATGCAACCATATCGTACGCTGAAGCCGGCTATTTCAAAACTTGAAATGGCTGAGCAATAGAGGGTGAAATAACGGAACTTTTGTTGCGTTTGTTAATTTCCCTATAGCAAGCATAACTCGTAATCTAGGCGAATGTAAAATTAAATTCCTAGAATATTGTGAAGGAACCTATGGATCTCTCCTCCTTCAAACCTTCAGAGTCTGAAAGACAGAGAAGAAGGAGACTGAGATTATGCTTTTATTGTGGATCTAACTCCCACCAACTAAAAGACTGTGACATTCGGCTGGGAAAAGCCAATGCTTAGGGGATAACACAGGGGTACCTCTAAGCATGATCTCTGCTAAATCCCCTCACTCCTTTCGGATCCTAGTACCTGTTACCCTTACCTTCCTTCAGAATACTGTCCATGCTCAAGCCTTAATAGATGCAGGGGCAGCTGGAAACTTCCTGGATCACAGTTTCATGATTTAAGCTGGCTTGCCTCTTTTGCAGAAAAGAAATTGGCCTCTAGTTATCAATGTCTGTCGGACCTGATCCGACAGTGTGGATCAGGTCCGACAGACATCGCTGAATACGGCGAGCAATACGCTCGCTGTATTCAGCATTGCACTAGCAGCTGGTGCAACGCCGCCCCCTGCAGACTCACGGCCAATCGTCCGCCAGCAGGGGGGTGTCAATCAACCCGATTGTACTCAATCGGGTTGAATTGCGGCGATGTCTGTCCGCCTGCTCAGAGCAGGCGGACAGGTTATGGAGCAGCGATCTTTGTGACCGCTGCTTCATAACTGCTGTTTCTGGCGAGTCTGCAGGCTCACCAGAAACACAGGGCATCCAGCTCCATTTGGAGCTTGATACATATGCCCCATTGTCTCCAAATAACTATTTTGGATGGAACCCCCTTGGTTCAGGCTTGATCGATTTTGAGTCAGCACCCCTGACTGTGGGAGTCCTTCATATGGAACAGCTGCAGTTCAAGGTCATTCATTCCCCAGCAAAGCCTGTCATCCTTGGTCTTCCTTGGCTTCGGGTACACAATCCACATTTTGACTGGGCTGAGGGACAACTGGCCTCCTGGGGTGCCTCCTGTTTCCACTCCTGCCTTGTTAAAGTTACTCCTCTGCTCTGTATTCACATAGCCAGTATACAGACTCCTTCAAACCTTCCTTTAGTATAAGCAGACTTTGCAGATGTGTTTGAGAAAAAAGCAGCCAACGTGCTGCCACCCTACCGTCCTTATGACTGCAAGATCAACCTCTTTCCCGGAGCCCCACTTCCTAAAGGGAGGACTTATCCACTCTCCAAGGCTGAAACCAATGGAGGAGTACATCCAAGAGAACCTAGCTAAAGGTTTCATTCATCCTTCCTCCTCTCCTGCTGGGGCAGGCTTCTTTTTTGTCAGTAAAAAGGATGGTGGGCTCAGACCCTGCATCGACTACAGGGCCTTGAACAACGTAACCATCAAGAATCTCTATCCCATACCATTGATCACCAAACTGTATGAATCACTTCCGGATGCTCGCTTTTTCACCAAATTGGACTTATGTGGGGCATACAATCTGATTTGCATCTTTCCAGGTCACCAATGGAAGACCACCTTCAACACAAGATCTGGGCATTATGAATACCTTGTAATGCCCTTTAGGCTGTGTAACACCCCTGCAGTCTTCCAGGCATTTGTCAACGATGTCTTCCGTGACCTCCTCAACCGCACTGTCATTGTCTATCTGGATGATATCCTTGTTTTCTCTTCCACTTTAGAGGAGCATCATAGACACGTGAGACAGGTGCTTCTACATCTCAGAGACAATTCTTTAGTAGCCAAGCTAAAAAAGTGTGAGTTTGATCAAATTCAAATCCAATTCCTTGGTTATGTCATCTCGAATGAGGGTTTTGCCATGGATCCTGCTAAACTCACCGCAGTTCTAGAATGTCCTCAACCTAATTCTTCGAAGGAATTACAGAGGTTCTTGGGGTTCTCTAATTATTACCATAAGTTTATAAAGAACTTTTCTCAAACAGTCGCTCCTCTCACTGAATTGACAAAACGGAACAAAGACTGTAAACATTGGCCTCCCGAAGCCATAAATGCCTTCTCTTGTCTGAAAAAGGCTTTCTGTTCATCTCCTGTGCTCCGCCATCCTGATCCTGACCTACAGTTCACTTTAGAGGTTGATGCCTCTGAGATAGGGGCTGGAGCAGTTCTTACCCAAAGGGATCCTTTGACTTCCAAGTCACACCCTGTAGCCTTTTTCTCTAAACCCTTTACTCCTGCTGAGAGGAACTACGATGTGGGTAATCGTGAACTCTTAGCCATTAAGATGGCTTTGACTGAATGGCATCATTGGTTAGAGGGCACCGCCAATCCCATTCAGATTCTCATCGACCACAAGAATCTGACTTATCTAGAGACTGCTCATCGAATCAATCCTCGACAGGCCAGGTGGGCCTTGTTCTTTTCACGTTTTAACTTTGTGGTCTCATCTTCCTGGGACAAAGAACAAGAAGGCGGACGCCCTTTCCCGTCAGTCCCCTCACTCAAGTGACTTCTCCTATTGAACACATCATACCTCCCTCCTGTATGGTTGCTCAACTAAATACCACCCTTCTGCAAAGATTGCAATGTGCCCAGTCTAGTAAACCTCCTGGAGCCCCCGTGGCCTCTGATATCCTCTTTGTACCTCTGAACCTATGCACCCCTGTGATATCCTGGGCTCATGATAGTAAACTCTCAGGACATCCTGGTTTGACTAGGACTTTTAAGCATCTTTCCCAACACGTATGGTGGCCTACTAGGAAGTCTGAGGCTCAGGATTATGTGAAAGCCTGCACAACTTGTGCTGCCAACAAAATTCCCCGATCCTTGCCTCCTGGCTTGCTCCAATCATTGTCCATTCCCAAACAACCATGGACACATAACAATGGACTTCATTGTTATACACCCAGTCTTCCACATCTCACTACTCAAGCCTTACATCAAGAATACATATACCCAACTCTGAGCACCTCCTCTTCCGCTCCTAGTCTGTCGTGACCCTGAATATGAGGTAGCTAAGATCCTGGACTCCAGATACAGGCACAGACAACTGCAGTATCTGATACACTGGAAGGGTTACTCTGTGGCAGATCCTTGAGAAGGGGGTTATGTCACGCTGCGCCGCTCTAGCCATTGCTAGGGGCGTGGTGTCTCCTTCCCTGCTCCCTGCTCGTTGCCAGGGGCTGTCGGGCCCGGATGCGTGTGGCGCTGACAACATCGATGCACACTCCTCTCTCTCAGATGCCGGTCTGGATACAGGGAGTGCAGAATTATTAGGCAAATGAGTATTTTGACCACATCATACTCTTTATGCATGTTGTCTTACTCCAAGCTGTATAGACTCGAAAGCCTACTACCAATTAAGCATATTAGGTGATGTGCATCTCTGTAATGAGAAGGGGTGTGGTCTAATGACATCAACACCCTATATCAGGTGTGCATAATTATTAGGCAACTTCCTTTCCTTTGGCAAAATGGGTCAAAAGAAGGACTTGACAGGCTCAGAAAAGTCAAAAATAGTGAGATATCTTGCAGAGGGATGCAGCACTCTTAAAATTGCAAAGCTTCTGAAGCGTGATCATCGCACATTCAAGCGTTTCATTCAAAATAGTCAACAGGGTCGCAAGAAGCGTGTGGAAAAACCAAGGCGCAAAATAACTGCCCATGAACTGAGAAAAGTCAAGCGTGCAGCTGCCAAGATGCCATTTGCCACCAGTTTGGCCATATTTCAGAGCTGCAACATCACTGGAGTGCCCAAAAGCACAAGGTGTGCAATACTCAGAGACATGGCCAAGGTAAGAAAGGCTGAAAGACGACCACCACTGAACAAGACACACAAGCTGAAACGTCAAGACTGGGCCAAGAAATATCTCAAGACTGATTTTTCTAAGGTTTTATGGACTGATGAAATGAGAGTGAGTCTTGAGGGGCCAGATGGATGGGCCCGTGGCTGGATTGGTAAAGGGCAGAGAGCTCCAGTCCGACTCAGACGCCAGCAAGGTGGAGGTGGAGTACTGGTTTGGGCTGGTATCATCAAAGATGAGCTTGTGGGGCCTTTTCGGGTTGAGGATGGAGTCAAGCTCAACTCCCAGTCCTACTGCCAGTTTCTGGAAGACACCTTCTTCAAGCAGTGGTACAGGAAGAAGTCTGCATCCTTCAAGAAAAACATGATTTTCATGCAGGACAATGCTCCATCACACGCGTCCAAGTACTCCACAGCGTGGCTGGCAAGAAAGGGTATAAAAGAAGAAAATCTAATGACATGGCCTCCTTGTTCACCTGATCTGAACCCCATTGAGAACCTGTGGTCCATCATCAAATGTGAGATTTACAAGGAGGGAAAACAGTACACCTCTCTGAACAGTGTCTGGGAGGCTGTGGTTGCTGCTGCACGCAATGTTGATGGTGAACAGATCAAAACACTGACAGAATCCATGGATGGCAGGCTTTTGAGTGTCCTTGCAAAGAAAGGTGGCTATATTGGTCACTGATTTGTTTTTGTTTTGTTTTTGAATGTCAGAAATGTATATTTGTGAATGTTGAGATGTTATATTGGTTTCACTGGTAAAAATAAATAATTGGAATGGGTATATATTTGTTTTTTGTTAAGTTGCCTAATAATTATGCACAGTAATAGTCACCTGCACACACAGATATCCCCCTAAAATAGCTATAACTAAAAACAAACTAAAAACTACTTCCAAAACTATTCAGCTTTGATATTAATGAGTTTTTTGGGTTCATTGAGAACATGGTTGTTGTTCAATAATAAAATTAATCCTCAAAAATACAACTTGCCTAATAATTCTGCACTCCCTGTATATATATATATATATATATATATATATATGTGTGTGTAAGTATATGGTTATATATTTATATATGTGTGCATACATGTGTATTTACAGTATGTGTTTGCATGTGTAAATATGTATGTGCACACATACATACATATATACACTTCTGTGTGAGATATAGATATACAGGTGGCCCTCGGTTTACGCTGGTTCAATTTGCGCCGTTTCAGAATAACAACCTTTTATTTCAGTCATGTGACTGCTATTGAAAAGCATTGATTGCTATTGAAAGCATTGAGAAGCATGGCATACATTAAAATAGCCAGTAGGTGGAGCTGTCCGCTTGTATTGCAGTAAAGACATGCAAAGCCAAGCAAGCCAGACGTGATCAATGGATCAGCTTTCAAAGCAACAAGATCTAGCAGCTACTTCCCTTAGCTGCAGACTCAATGCAGAGAACTTTTTGCAGAAAAAGGCAAGTAAAAAACGTTTTTGTTCATTAAACTTAGTTTGATGATGATACAGTCTGTTGTGTGATTAAACACAGGCAGGCTGAAATTAATCAGTGTATAATGAGACCTGAGCAATGGAGACGTTTTTAAAGGAACAAGATCTAGCAGCCACGCCCACTTCCCTTAGCTGCAGACTCAATGGAGAGAACTGTTTGCAGAAAAATGCAAGTAAAAAACGTTTTTGTTCATTAAACTTAGTTTGATGATGGTACAGTCTGTTGTGTAATTATTTTGTTTTTGTTCATAAAACTTAGATTGATAATGATACAGTCTGTGTGATAATTTTATTAGGTGCGGTTTAGCAAATGTTTTTGTTCATTAAACTTAGTTTGATGATGATACAATGTATTTTATTAAGTTTATAATGCTGTTTACCATTTAAAGTCTTCATTTCAAAGCTTTAAAAATAATGTATTAGGTGTTACTTATTACAATTTTGAGAGGGGCCTGGAACCTAACTCCCTCACTTCCCATTGACTTACATTATAAACTGGGTTTCAATTTACAACGGTTTTGATTTACAACCATTCCTCCTGGAACCTAACCCTGGCGTAAACTGAGGACTACCTGTATACTGTACCAAAAAGCATCAGAAATATGTTGAAATATGTATTTATGAATGTAAAATATTCATATTCGAGAATTTGGGATTGAGTAGGGTGTTTAGTTTTTCCCCACTTTTTTTTGTTCTATTGACTTGGGGAATATATTAACATGTGCACGATATCCTAACATCTGCTTTTTGCGCACATCAGGTTAGTGCGTGAGCGAAAACTTTTAACTTGTAATACGAGAACTACCTGACAAGCAAAAAACGTACTTCTAGTGGGTTAACGCACAAGCAGGAACGTTAAATACAGCTTCACTTGAAATCTAGCCCTTTATAGGTAAAAATGGGTCAATGAAAGCTGTTGTAAAGACAATATGCAGTGTATACAGCTGCAAAGTCTATAACTGTTTAATTTTACAGGATCCATGTTAAAAATTGGCAGCATATACACAATGCATAAATTTATAGTTATATTAGAAGCCCCTATTGTAGAACTTGAATATAAATTTTATAGCTGGATTTTCATAATGCAGAATGATATTCAGCATTAATTCCCTTTGTTTTGTGAGATTTGGCTAAGGTCAGATGAATTCAAGGAGAAGCGGAAATGTGGCAAGGAAGGCCCACTTTTATTGCATACAGACCTGATTTATTAGATTACACTTTAGAGAGGGACCAGGGTCCGATGGCTTGAAGGCAAATTTAAGAGCTGCATTTTTTGTTTGTGGAGATGTGCCTGTTGCATGCCAACTCCATGAGGGGCAATGTAGGCCGCAAGTGTTTAGCACGTTTAACTGAGTTGCTCAATTCTGCGGATGTTTCTGCAGAGTCCCCTCATGTCACTCTGATGGCCACTCACGTTTAGAGGCTCTTCACCCGTATTAATGTCGTTTTGACAGGGTTAAGGCCACTCCATCTCCGGAGCTCAGTTACCAAGCGGCCATCTCATTCCACCGTTTTGCTCTGCCCTCCCCATGCAATATACCTTTTTATTCATTTTAATGTTTTAATGTGTTTTGAATATAAACACTTGAAATTCCTATGTTCTTCACTTACAAAAGAATGTTCTTTTTTATTTTAAAATATATTTTCAAAAATACAAATATTACAAAAAAAGTAGAGTTTTATACAAAAAAAACAATACAACAAATTTACTTCTGTTATCAAATTTGCGTCATTCCCTTGATTTTCTGAAGGAGCAGCAATGCAGTACTGATACCTAGTTGAATACATCTAGTCAGCCAATCACAAGAGACAAATGTTTGCAGGCACCAATCACCAGCTAGCTCCCACTAGTGTAGGATATGTACATATTCTTTTTCAACAATGGATACCAAGAGAACAAAGTAAATTTGAAAAAAAGAAGTGAATTTAAAAGTGTCCTCAGAATGACATGCTATATCTGAATCATGCAAGTTTAATTTGGTCTTGCCTATTCCTTTAATTTTGGTTGTCCAAAGAGAGCGTTTTCTCCCTGGTTTTGCTTAATATAAGCTTAATATAAGCTTTTCTTTTATTGACCTATGAAGCAATACTGTTCTAGGATAGGTAAATATTTATTCACATATAAAATATCATTTAATCCATTAATCAGCTATAAATAGCTTAACTGTAGTGTTGCATGTTTCCATAGGTCATGGATATATGTTGATTTATATTATCTGAAAGCATCTGTAACCACATATAGCCTTTTATTTCCCCATGTCTCTATGCTAGAATATCATTTTAGGATACTTGGTGTTGCTAGTGTGGTGTCCCTTGGTCTTAAAGAATCATTTAGAGGTAAATTGTGGTCTTTTTCCACAGGGCTCCCAGGAGGATAATGATTATATAGACGTTATTCAGCTTTTCCAGCTTTTGATTAATACAAAATAGCTAAGGAGTTGAAATGGGCCCTAGCAATATGTTTTCTATTTTACCAGCTGGGCTTTGTTACAGATACAAGGCCATAATATAGTTTGACCAAGTTAGATTTCTCTGTAATAGTACAATAGAGCCTATAGGGCCGATTTACCAATCCCGTATCGGCCCCAATGCCTCTGTTTTTGCGCGATCCTAGCAGCGGTCTTAAGACCGCTGCTCAATAACTCCTTAACTTATCCTCCTCCTCTGAGGCTGCGGACATCAATTCGCCCGATCTCATACGATCGGGTTGATTGACACCCCTGCTAGTGGCCAATTGGCTGCGAATCTGCAGGGGGTTGCATAGCACAAGCAGTTCACCACGCGTACGCTGTTGGCATTCAGTGATGTTGGCTAGACATGATCACTACAGTGTATCATGTCCATCGGACAGTTAGTAAATCGGCCCCTATGTTTTGAATCTTAATTTAGTCTATATTACGTGTTTATTGATTTAAGATTTGTTATAAAACAAATTAACTTTAAGAAAAAATCTTGTAATCGTCTAGTGTCTTGCACATTAATTACTACAAGCAAAACAATACAAACAAAAGACAAGCAATAAAAAACACTTTTGTGAAGTAGTTCAAAGGGACATAAACCCCAAAATGTTTCTTTCATGATTCAGATAGAGGATTGTATTTTAAACAACTTTCCAATTTACTTCTATTATCTAATTTGTTTCATTTTCTTGGTACACTTTATTGAAAATTATACCTAGGAAGGTTCAGGTTTTTATTAACTCATTATAGGTGTTCAGCTAGCTCCCAGTAATCAATATAACAATAGGTAGCTCCGGCCTTTTTTTAATTTTAGTTTGCTTGACTGGAAGACAGGTGTTCAGATCAATACCTTGCACATGCCCATAAAATACTTAGTTTTGCATAATAAAAAGAAAGTTTGCAACATACCTTCATTATTTATTTGCCCAGTTCTTTATCCCACTAACCGCAGAGAGGCTGGACTGCATCATTCAGACCTCACATTATAGCCCTGCAACATGCTACATAGATTGCTTTACAATCCATGCATGAGCATACTTATATATATGCCCATAACTGGCCAAAGCAAAAAGCAATAAGATAAGCAAACTAAATAAAATTTTAAAAACCATTCATTTTTTTCCCTAACAAAATTTGAATGTTAACTGTTGTTTGTTAAGAGGCTAGAGAAAAAAAAAAAACTTTCTTTTTGACTGTAACAACTTCTTAGTGATTTGCATAATAAAATGATTCATTCTAATACAGACATGCAGATTATTAGAAGTACTAGTCCTAAAGCCCGTGTACTAGTCCTAAAACCCTTGCTCCCTCTCTCTCCCCCTCTCTTTTGCGCGCTCTTTCTTTCCCCTCTCTTTTGAGCTCTCTCTCTCCCCCCTCTTTTGCTCTCTCTCTCTCCCCGCTCTTTTGCTCTCTCTCTCCCCCCTCTTTTGTTCTATCTCTCCCCCATCTTTTGCTCTCTCTCTCCCCCTCTTTTGCTCTCTATCTCCCCCCTCTTTTCCTCTCTCTATCCCCCCTATTTTGCTCTCTCTATCCCCTATTTTGCTCTCTCTATCCCCTATTTTGCTCTCTCTCCCCCTCTTTTGCTCTCTCTCCCCTCTTTTACTCTCTCTTTCCCCCCTCTTTTGCTCTCTCTCTCCCCCTCTTTTGCACTCTCTCTCTCTCCCCCATCTTTTGCTCTCTCCCCCCTCTCTTTTGCGCTCTCTCCCCCTCTCTTTTGTGCTCTCTCCCTCCTTTTGCGCTCTCTCTCCCCCTTCTCTTTTGTGCTCTCTCTCTCTCCCCCTCTCTTTTGCGCTCTCTCTCCCCCCTCTCTTTTGAGCTCTCTCTCCCCCTCTTTTGTGCCCTCTCTCCTCCTCTTTTGCGCTCTCACTCTCCCCCTCTTTTGTGCTCTCTGTCCCCCTTCTCTTTTGAGCTCTTTCTCTCCCCCTCTATATTGAGCTCTCTCTCTTCCCCTCTCTTTTGAGCTCTCTCTCTCCCTCTCTTTTGTGCTCTCTCTCCCCCCTCTCTTTTGAGCTCTCTCTCCCCCCCTCTCTTTTGTGCTCTCTCTCTCCCTCTCTTTTGAACTCTCTCTCCCTCTCTTTTGCACTCTCTCTCCCCCCTCTCTTTTGAGATCTCTCTCTCCCCCCTCTCTTTTGAGCTCTCTCTCTCCCCCTCTCTTTTGAGCTCTCTCTCTCTCTCTCTCTCTCTCTCTCTCTCTCTCTTTTGTGCTCTCTCTCTCCCTCTCTATTTTGAACTCTCTCTCTCCCCCCTCTCTTTTGAGCTCTCTCTCTCCCCCTCTCTTTTGAGCTCTCACTCTCCCCCTCTCTTTTGAGCTCTCTCCCCCTCACTTTTGAGCTCTCTCTCTCCCCCTCACTTTTGAGCTCTCTCTCTCCCTCCTCTCTTTTGAGCTCTCTCTCTCCCCCTCTCTTTTGAACTCTCTCTCCCTCTCTTTTGCGCTCTCTCTCCCCCTTCTCTTTTGAGCTCTCTCTCTCCCCCCTCTCTTTTGAGCTCTCTCTCTCCCCCCTCTCTTTTGAGCTCTCTCTCCCTCTCTTTTGTGCTCTCTCCCCTCTTTTGTGCTCTCTCTCTCCCCCTCATTTGCGCTCTCTCTCCCCCTCTTTTGTGCTCTCTCTCTCCCCCTCTTTTGCGCTCTCTCTCCCCCTTCTCTTTTGAGCTCTCTCTCCCCCCTCTCTTTTGCGCTCTCTCTCCCCCTCTCTTTTGAGCTCTCTTTCCAGCTCTTTTGCGCTCTCTCTCTCCCCCTCTTTTGCGCTCTCTCTCTCCCCCTCTTTTGCGCTCTCTCTCCCCGTCTTTTGCGCTCTCTCTCCCCCTTCTCTTTTGAGCTCTCTCTCCCCCTCTCTTTTGAGTTCTCTCTCTCCCCCCTTTCTTTTGAGCTCTCTCTCTCCCCCCTCTCTTTTGAAGTCTCTCCCTCTCTTTTGTGCTCTCTCTCTCCCTCTCTTTTGTGCTCTCTCTCTTCCCCTCTATTTTGAGCTCTCTCTCCCTCTCTTTTGAGCTCTCTCCCTCTCTTTTGAGCTATCTCTCTCACCTCTCTTTTGCTCTCTCTCTCCCCCTCTTTTGCACTCTCTCTCTCTCCCCCTCTTTTGCTCTCTCTCTTTCTCTCTCCCCCCTCTTGTGCTCTCTCTCCCCCTCCTTTGCTTTCTCTCCCCCCCCCTCGTTTGCTCTCTCTCTCTCTCTTCCCACTATTTTTGCTTGCTTTCTATATTTCCCTCCTCTCTTTTGGTCTCTTCCACCTCTTTTGGCCTCTCCCACCTCTCTCCCATTGACCACGCCCCTTCACGGCCTCTCCTGTGAGGCCATGCCCACAAGGTCACACCCCTTGTCACGCCCAGGAGGCCACACACCCTTGTCACGCCCACCAGTCACGCCCCCACCAGGCAGCTTCCACAGTGCGCACTCCTCTGCTCATCAAAGCCAGGTATGTTTGTCCTCTGCAGTCTCTACTGCACATGACTGCATCTGACAATCATACCTGGCCTTTTATTATATAGGATATAATGTATTGAGAGTTGTGTATAGTAAATATTTTAATGCAGGTATGATGCATTGATCATAACTGTTAAGATAGATAGATAGATAGATAGATAGATAGATAGATAGATAATCATACACTGAAGCAAATATTTGCATTTAAATATTATAAATGCAATATACACAAGACTCCCTTTGCAAGCAATAATTTGTTAATACATGGCAGAAACATATAAATGAAATGCATTAACAAAAAATATGAACAATTAATCATGTTAAATTTGTAATGCGTTTCAGGGAGGTAGCACTAAAGATATTTCATACATTTTGATCATCTCTTATTCCCAGCAAAATTTTAATTGCTTTACTTTCCACTGCCATGCTGCAACATCTTAGATAAATCTGTCTGAATCTCCTTACAAGTTTGCCTTTTTATCTTTTGTTCCTCCTGAGCTTCTTTACAAAAACCTTTTTTTTTTTTTATATAAATTTGTGGTATATTTTTTTTTACAAACTTGAACGCAAAAAATATATATATTTTAACATTAATTTAACATCATTCTCAGCGGTAAGAAAAACAATGAGAGAATTATGCTTTATTTGGAACATGTTGCTTCTACCAAATACTTAACATGCAGAAAGACACAGCAGGGGCACTTTCTGTTAAACATATACAAACTGATATTGTCAGCAGCAGAGCATTGCAAAGCAATATATATTACATGTTTATAGAATACAGAATATGATATTTACACACCTCATGACTACCTTGTATCATATGTCTATCAAGAATATAAAATAATTCTAGTTGTATTTTATCATTCGTAATTTCTATGGTGGAAAACACAATATCACATCTCAAAAGTTATGACATCCTTGTAAAGAAAAAAAAAAGCATTTTCTAACGAGTTGCCTTAATTAAAGGAACCCTGTAGAAATTGTGCATTATTCTGCCTCTCTTAATTTAAACTACATGTCATCCAGTCATGAAAACATGTCAGAACCTTTATAAACATGTCAACCATGATGTTTTCAAAGCTATTTCATATCTTGAAATGCATATTGTGTTATTAAAAGTATGCTTCATTTGACTTGTTTTAATGTAATCTTTCCGAATACCCAAATGCCTTGTTTCAAACACAGTCAAAGTGTAAAAAATGCAATGTTATAGTAACCTTGTCTGTGGTAGGTGTCTAGTTAGAAACAATCCCGCCTGACCTTAGACATGTACTATTGTTATGGGTTTAATACATTTACATATTTTGCAATAAAACATCAGTCATTTGCATTACAGTGTCAAGTTTTATTTGATTCTTCCACCTAAAAATGACTCATTTTCCTTTCTTGTATTTTAAAAACCAACTACTCTAAGCTTGTTTGAGAATAATCAAAAATTGGCCATTTAGCTAGAAGTCATTTTCTTTTCAAAAGGCAAATGTTATTTAATCTTTCAGCTGTTCATTGTGCCATCATAAATACTTTCTTTTCAGCACAGTTGTGGGGACTGAAATGAGCCTACTAATTGCCTCCCATTTCGACTGACATGTGGTGGTTTAGTGGAAAGAGAACGCAGCAGGGAGAAGGAAATAGGAGGCTGAGAAAATGAGAGCTAATTATTTTCACTGCCTCATGTCAGGCTCTGTGTCAGCCTTGTTTTTACAAACTGGAAGGTTTAGCACTAAATAAAACAAACTGGCGTCATGTTTTTATATACTGGCAGTGTCATGGAAGCAGCTGCACATCTCAAAGACAATATAATGCCTGCATTTGCACGGACACCATCTGACAGTCCCTGTGAGCCACTATTAATGAGGATATCACATTGGTGCCAAGTGAAAGGTGCTGAATTATGTATGATTCTTCATCAGTACAGCAAGTCCTTTACATCATTATGAGACATTGTTTTCCTGAAGAGATTAAAACATCCTTTAGTCTCAGACCCTGGAACCTATATTCGCTAAAAGAGGTTTATTAATGGAATTTTTGGGGAGAGCTTCTTGTGGGTTTCTTTTTGTGGTTAAGAATATCTCATGGGACAATGCTGCGTAGGGTCATGACACTGTAGCTATAAGAAGAGAAGCAAATTATTCTCACTTGTATTATTTAGCTTTTAAATCCAACAGAATAAAGTGAGACTGGGTTTAACATAATGATAAATAACCCAGGTGCCATTGATGAATGTTCAACTGTTATGACTCCAAAACAGCAGGTCTCAGCAGCTGAGATAGATAATAGCAAAGAATTTACAGGAGCTATCGGGAGCTCACATCATCAACATGTTACTACTTTTAATAGCAGCGTGAACAGAATTTTTCTCTTTATAATTTATGTTTCATCTCAGATAACATCTATCACTTTTCAATGTCCCAGTTGCTTGCTAAGAAATCTATTTTCCCAGTGAATATGAAAAAAAGTTTATTACAGCCTTAGGGTTTGTAAGCATTAGATGTACTCATTCAAGTAGAAGCTCTCTGCAGCAGAGGATGCACTTTACATAGCTATAGAGAGAAAGCATGGTTTGCATTTCTATTGCTGGTACTGTTTTACACCGACATTTATAGGCCTGTGACTTATGTACCATTGGGTTGCTTGCATTGCTGGCAGGTGGTAACAGACATGCCCCTCATTCCCTATGGCGCTAAAGGGGTAAGGCAGATGTAAGGGTAATGATATTAGAAGGGTGGCTTTTGCCTACACGTGCAGCAAGAGGGGGGAGGGAGATTTGTTGGTGTAATGGCAGGTGTATTGGAGTTAATCTGTAGTATAAAGAAACATAATACCCATATGCTAAGTATCTTGAGTGATGCAGCATAATTGTAAAAAAAACTGACAAGAAAATATCACCTGGACATCTCTATGTAAAAAAAGGAAGATAGTTTACCTCATAATTTCTTTATCTCACAAAAGTAAGTGCTTTGTGAACAGTTAGCCTTTAGCTGTCCGCTGCATGAAAAAAAAAAAAAAAAAACAGTAAATCAGCTTCATCAGTACTTATTTCACACTTTGCTTTACTCTAATCTTGTGGAATTTCATTGAAGGAGGGTATTAACATGACTGGGAGGGCACATGCTAGATGCACACTCCTAAAACTAGCATCCTGATTGGCTGCTTAAAGTCTCTTTATAATGGCACAATATTACATAATGCTGCATCATTATAGGTTAACAAAATGCATAGTTGAATATTCCATCCATAGTATTTAAATCACAAACACCTAGATTACAAGTTTTGCGTTTGTGTTTTAACGCTGCGGAAATGGTAATTTCAGCGTTAAAACAGCACCACAGCCATTACAAGTCTTGTTGGTATAACTGTACCGCAATCCTTTTAGCCTGTAACGCAATGTCAGTCCCACACACGTAAAAATTAATTTTTTTCATGGGACTTCCATAGCGCAGCCATTACAAGTTTTGCGGTGAGACTAAAAAGCTTGCGTTACACCCTATAACGACAAGATCCGTTCCACAGTCTGAGACCAGTAGTTATGAGTTTTACGCTACAAAACTGTTACATAAAACTCATAACTAAACTGTCACAAAGTACACTAACACCCATAAACTACCTATTAACCCCTAAACCGAGGCCCTCCCGGATCGCAAACACTATATTAAAGTTATTAACCCCTTATCTGCCATTCCCGACATCGGTGTCACTAATAAAATTTATTAACCCCTATTCCGCCGCTCCCCGACATCGCCGCCACTATACTAAAGTTATTAACCCCTATTCCCCCACACCCCAACATCGCCTACACTATAATAAATCTATTAACCCCTATTCCGCCACTCCACAACACTGCCGCTACTATAATAAATCTATTAACCCCTAAACCGCAACCCCCCCAACAAAATATACTAAATTAAACTATTAACCCCTAAACCGAAAGCCCCCACATCGCAATAAACTAACTAAAACTAGTAACCCCTAAACCTAATGCCACCCCTAACTTTATATTAAAATTACAATTTCCCTATCTTAAATTAAATTAAAACTTACCTGTCAAATTAAAAAAACTAAATTTAAACTAACAATTAAACTAATATAACTATTAAACTAAAATTAAACTAACTGCCAATTAAAGAAAACTAAAATACAGGTTAAAAAAATCCTAACACTACTCTAAAAATTACGAAATAACTAATTACAAAAAATAAAAAACACTAAATTACAAAAAATAGCAAACACTAAATTATGAAAAATATCAAACGAAATTATCAAAAATAAAAAAGAATTACACCTAATCTAATAGCCCTATAAAAATTAAAAAGCCCACCCAAAATAAAAACCCTAGCCTACAATAAACTACTAATAGCCCTTAAAAAGGGCCTTTTGTAGGGCATTGCCCTAAGTTAAACAGGTCTTTTACCTGTAAAAAACACAAAGACCCCCCAACAGTAAAACCCACCACCCAACCAACCCCCTAAAATAAAAAAAACCTAGCTCTAACAAAAACCTAAGCTACGCATTGCTCTGAAAAGGGCATTTGTATGGGCATTGCCCTTAAAAGGGTGTTTAGCTCTTTTGCATTGTCCTGAAAAGGGCATTTAGCTCTTTTAAGAAAAGCCCAAACCCAAAACTAAAAAATATACCCACCAAAAAAAGTTTAAAAAATCCTAACACTAACCTCCGAAGATCCACTTACAGTTCCTGAAGTCCAGACATCCAGGCAGCGAGAGGTCTTCATCCAGGCCGCTCCATCTTCATCCATCGCGGGACCGGCATCTTCTTCTTCCCTGCGGAGGCGGAGCAGCGATGCGTGGAGGCGGAGGTCTAGGCGAAGGTCCAAGGCAGAGGTCCAGGCGAAGGTCAAATGTGGAGGTCCAGACGGGGGTCCAAGGCAGAGGTCCAGGCGGAGGTCCATCGATCTGTCATGGAGGTCCTCTTCATGCGATCGTCCACCGCACACTGAGGATTGAAATGCAAGGTACCCCTTTTATACTGGGGGTACCATTGCATTCCTATTGGCTGAAAACTTTTAATCAGTGAACAGGAATTAGGGCTGCTAAAATCCTTTTGGCTGTTCAAATCAGCCAATAGGATTTAAGCAGCTCTCATTCTATTGGCTGATTCAAATTGATGTCTATGGGGAAAGCGTGCACGAGCACGTCAAAACAACGCTTGTATTTTGTGCGGTATGGAGCTCAATGCAACCATATCGCACGCACAAGCCGGCTGTTTCAAAACTTGTAATGGTTGCGCTGCGCTATGGTGGGTGAATTAACGCAACTTTTGTTGCTTTCGTTAAAAACTCTATAGCGCACATAACTCGTAATCTACCTGAAAGACTTTTGCCAAAATAAGCAATATAATATATGCAATATATTAACCCCTTCCCTACCAGGAATTTCAGAAGAACTTGGCCAAAATACCGAAGAATTTTTACTATTTTTGATAATAAAATTTACCTTTTTTTAAGTTGAGAACCTAAGGTATTGATCTAGGCCCATTTTGGTATATTTCATGCCACCATTTCACCACCAAATGCGATCATATTAAAAAATCGTTAACTTTGTCACAATTTTTGGGTTTCTCACTGAAATTATTTAGATACTTCTTGTGCAGTCATGACATAAATGATTGTAAAAGCTTCTCTGGGATCCCCTTTGTTCATAAATAGCAGACATACATGTCTTTGCCTTTGGTTTTTGGTAATTAGAATGCTGCTAATTACAGCTGCACACCGCACTTCTATTATTCATGGCAGTGAAGGGGTTAATCAGGTCGCTTGTGAGGTTTATTTTAGCTGTAGCGTAGAGATAACCTTCCCACCTGGTACCTCCCACCCCCTAATCCCACCCATACAGCTCTCCCCCACACCCACACACATCGTCATCATTTAAGGTACTGGCAGACAGTCTGCAAGTATGCAGATTAGTTTTTTTTTATTATTATTATTTTTTTTAATATATATTTTTCTACAGTATAAGTGATCCTCCTGAACCCTCCCACCTCCCTGATCCCTCCCTAAATAGTTCACACTCCCCCTTCCACTAATGGTGTCTGCCAGTACCTAATTTATGACTATTTTTATTATTATTTTTTAATTTATATATATATATTTTTTTTTCTGTAGTGTAATGGTCCCCCCACCTCCCCCTCCCGGCGATCGTTATCTAGGGACCACCCATCCCACCCCATTTCTGTAGTGCAGCGCCTCATCCCCAAATAAGCCAAATAGTGGGTGAAGGTTGACTACTGAAAAACAAGAGCTGAAAACAAGATATTAATTTATTTTAAAATCAGTTATACCTCGCTACTATGTTATTCTTTAGCAAGAAATGTCTTGAAATTATAGTGTTTAATGTCCCTTTAAGTATACATACATATTTTGTGGTGATTATATTTTAGTTGTATACAGTACATGTGTCATAGTTTAAAACAGATTTTAAGTGGGTAAGGCTTTTGAATAAGAAAAAATCCCAAATCCCACTAAAAGCTGTAACAAAATGTTTTGTCTAATGGATTGATATTACTTTGCTGAGAGGTCTTAACAGATTCCGCATCTGGCATGGGTACAATTATCTTGTTTATGTAATTTTATCTATGCATTCTTTTTTGGCATTTTGCAGGCTTAGTGTCGTACAGTGTCATTGTGTCATTTTCTTTTTTTTTTTTCTGCCATTTTCATACCATACCTATAGTATTTATGTGCATGTAAACTGGTCTCATATTAAACAAAAAGTAATACCACAATGGCGAAAAATAAGCAATCATAGACCGAGCTGAATCATCACTGTATATTTATTATCACTCAAGGAAAACAAAAGGTTCCACCACTCCACACACATCAGCTACATCCAACGCGTTTCCTGCTGCTAAACAGCACTTCGTCAGGAATACTCACAGCTGTCTGATTACACCTTTTATTTGGCTCACCACTCATTCCCAAAATTTAAAGGTATATTACCGCAAACAAATTCAGCGGCATATTATTAACCTATAAGCCATTCAAAAAAGGTGCATCAATATCACATTCCAATATATAAAATAACAAGCATAAATTTATATGTTAAGAGTACATTGTATCTAAAAATATATATAGACAATTAACACATCATAGTGGGAATTCCAACTTATACTATATGAATCCCGCTAGAACAGATAATTTTACTGCATTGACGTTTATGTATTTGTTTATATAATACTAAAGCTAGTTCAGCAGTTACAATACAAGGGCATTTTTTCAATGTAAATATTTATATGTACTTAATACTCAGCATTAAACATAGTAAATAACCTCTAATTATAGTTACACTTGAAATAACCTATCACTATAATTTTCAGATGGTTATATATATAGCGTATCAGTTTTATTTTCTATAATAGTAATATCATCCTCCTAGGGAAAAACTAGAATGCAACTACCTACTGATTACATCTCAGTCACCTATGTATAATTTTACATCTTATTTATTTATTATTTATTATCGGTTATTTGTAGAGCGCCAACAGATTCCGCAGCGCTATAAACAAAGGGGGAGTACAACAAAACAATTATATGGTAGAGGGCCCTGCCAAGAGTTGCACTGTTGTAGTCAGCTCTTAAGAAGGTGATCCACAAACAGCTGGACTCTTAGGCTTACATGCTAAGAGGGTTCAAGGGATTGCAGTGGAGGAGAGGAACTGGTATTAGGAAAGGTTAGCGTAGGTTGTATGCGTCCCTGAACAGTAGAGTCTTTAGGGAGCACTTGAAGCTTTTAAAACTAGAAGAGAGTCTTATGGAGCGAGGCAGAGAGTTCCACAAGATGGGAGCCAGTCTGGAGAAGTCCTGTAAACGGGAGTTTGATGAGGTGACAAGAGAGGAGGAGAGTAGGAGGTCATGAGCAGAGCGAAGGGGACGGGAGGGAGAGTATCTGGAGACAAGGTCTGAGATGTAGGGGGGAGCAGTGCAGTTGAGTGCTTTGTATGTCAGAGTGAGGGTTTTGTGTTTGATCCTAGAGGCAAGAGGAAGCCAGTGAAGGGATTGGCAGAGAGGCGCAGCAGATGAAGAGCGACGTGTAAGGAAGATGAGTCTGGCAGAGGCATTTATTATGGATTGTAAAGGAGCTAGGCGGCAGGTGGGGAGACCAGAGAGGACAGAGTTGCAGTAATCAAGGCGGGAAAGAATAAGAGAGTGGATTAAAATCTTAGTTGTGTCTTGTGTAAGGAAGTGTCTAATTTTAGAGATGTTTTTAAGGTGAAAGCGTCAGGCTTTAGCCAATGACTGAATGTGAGGAGTGAAGGAAAGATCTGAGTCGAATGTGACCCCGAGACATCGGGCGTGCGGGGTAGGGGTGATGACGGAGTTGTCGACAGTTATAGAGATATTGGGGGTGGAGATTTTGGAAGAAGGGGGGAAAATGAGGAGCTCAGTTTTGGAGAGATTTAGCTTGAGGTAGTGAGAGGACATCCAGGAAGAGATGTGAGAAAGACAGTTAGTGACACGGGTTAGCAAGGAAGGAGATAGTTCTGGTGCAGAGAAGTAGATTTGGGTGTCATCGGCATACAAATGATATTGGAAACCGTGGGACTTAATTAGGGAACCTAGTGATGACGTATAGATAGAGAAGAGAAGGGGACCGAGGACAGAGCCCTGCGGTACTCCGACAGAAAGTGGTGACGGGGCAGAGGAGGCCCCAGAGAAGGCTACACTGAAGGTACGGTTTGACAGGTAGGAAGAGAGCCACGAAAGGGCTGTGTCACAGATGCCGAAGGATTGGAGGGTTTGGAGCAGAAGAGGGTGGTTGACCGTGTCAAAGGCTGCGGACAGATCAAGGAGGATAAGCAGAGAGAAGTGGCCTTTTGATTTGGCTGTAAGTAGGTCGTTGGTGACCTTAACAATAGCTGTCTCTGTGGAGTGATAGGGACGAAATCCAGATTGCAGCGGGTCAAGAAGGGAGTTTAACGTAAGGAAATGGGATAGGCGTGCATATAATAGTTTTTCGAGAAGCTTTGAAGCAAGAGGGAGGAGGGAAATTGGGCGGTAGTTGGATGGGGAGGTAGGATCAAGGGAAGGTTTTTTGAGGATAGGTGTGACCAGCGCATGTTTCAATGATGAGGGAAATGTACCAGTGCTGAGGGAGAGGTTGAAAATGTGTGTTAGTATAGGGGTAAGGGTAGCAGAGAGAGAGGGGAGCAGCTGTGAGGTGATAGGGTCAAGGGGACAGGTAGTGAGGTGAGAGCGCAGTATAAGTGCTGAAACTTCATCCTCAGTAACAGGGGAGAATGAACTAAGTTTCAGGTTATGAGGGTTGTGGTTGGGTGAGAGTATTTGAGGGGGGGAGAGAATGGAATTGTGTTGAGAGCTGATTTCATGTCTGATGGAGTCAATTTTGTTAATGAAGTGACTGGCAAAGTCTTGGGCTGACAGAGAAGTTGTACTAGGAAGTGGGGGAGGGCGGAGGAGAGTATTGAAAGTGGAGAACAGACGTTTTGAGTTTGAAGAAAGATTAGAGATAAGGGTAGAGAAGTAGTGTTGCTTGTGGAAATTAAGGGCAGAGTAGTAGGAGTTCAAGATGAATTTGTAATGAAGAAAATCAGCAGAACTCCGTGATTTTCTCCAATGCCGTTCAGCAGTACGGGAACATCTGCGTAGGTACCGTGTCAGAGGAGTATGCCAGGGCTGGGGATGAGTGTGTGATTTCCTAGCAGTGGTAAGAGGGGCGAGATTGTCAAGGACGGATATAAGGGTGGAATTATAGTGGCAGATAGATTGTTCAGGGCAGGAAAAGGAGGAGAAGGATGAGAGGAGTGGTTGAAGGGAATTAGCAAGTTGTTGCTGATCTAAAGACCTAATGCTTCTGTGAAGTTTGGTGTGAGGAGTAGAAGGTGGGAGAGTTGTAGGAAGGGATGAAATGTTGCAGGTAAGGAGATGGTGGTCAGACAGAGGAAAAGGGGAGTTTGAGAAGTTTGAGAGAGTGCATCGATAGCTAAAGATCAGGTCAAGGGAGTGACCGTCTTTGTGAGTGGGAGAATCAGTCCATTGTGACAGACCGAAGGAGGAAGTGAGTTGCAGAAGTTGTTTAGCAGATGAGGCAGTGGGATTGTTAAGGGGGATGTTGAAGTCGCCAAGAATGAGGGCAGGGGTGTCAGAGGAAAGGAAGTAGGGTAGCCAGGCAGCCAAGTGATCTAGAAATTGAGTTGCGGAGCCAGGGGGTCGGTATATGACTGCTACACGTACAGAGAGAGGGGAGAATAAGCGAATCATGTGGGTTTCGAATGAGGGAAAAGTGAGGGAAGAGATAGGGTGTATTTGTTGAAAGGTGCAACGAGAGGAAAGTAAAATACCTACACCACCTCCTTGTCTATTACCAGACCTAGGAGTGTGGCTGAAGTGTAGACCCCCATGTGACAGAGCAGCAGTGGATGCTGTGTCTAGGGGAGAGAGCCAGGTTTCTGTTAGGGCCAGAAGGTTGAGGGAGCGGGAGATGAAGAGGTCATGTAAAGAAGTGAGTTTGTTGCAAACAGAGCGAGAGTTCCAGAGTGCACAGGTGAAAGGGGTAGTGGCTTTAGATGCAAGAGGAATGTGAGAAAGGTGTGCAGAGTTTTGTTTTCTGAGTCTATGGGATGGTACACATGGATGTGCATGTCTTGTCAGTGGTTGGGGACCGGGATTAGGGGAGATGTCACCAGCAGTAAGTAGAAGCAAGAGGGAGAGTGACATGAGATGAGATACAGATTTGCAGTAGTGAGACTGCTTTTGAGATGGGGTGGAGGGGGTAGAGAGAGTGTTTAGGAATAGGTAAAGTTCATGAGTAGAAAAGTAAGGTGAGTTTAGGAGAGATGGGCTAATGAACAGTGCAGGTGGAGAGGGAGAAGGAGTAATTGAATAGTGTAGTTTGTTATAGAGACAAAGGGTAGCAAAAAGGAATATGAATATATTGAGCATTTTTACAGAATTGGGAACCAGTTAAAAACATAAGACACAGAATTACTGTGGCAATTGCATAAGGGAATGAAAGGTATATGAAACATAATATAATAAAAGTACTGTGTATTCTATGGGGTTAAGGGAATGGAAGGATGTGCTGATCAGTGTGTGCACCTGTCATTTCAGGAGAGTTAAAGTTGTGTGGGAGACTATCTATAAATGAGGAAGTGAACTTGGGGTGGGTGGGGTGAGGGGTAGGGTGGGAGGGAAGCTGTTTCCCAGAAGGCTACCTGTAGAAAGTTATGTGGCAATTTCAGTTAAGTGAGAAGGTCTGTGATTTTTTCTGTGTTCTTAGACTGTAGAAAGTTATGTGGCAATTTCAGTTAAGTGAGAAGGTCTGTGATTTTTTCTGTGTTCTTAGACTGTAGAAAGTTATGTGGCAATTTCAGTTAAGTGAGAAGGTCTGTGATTTTTTCTGTGTTCTTAGACTGTAGAAAGTTATGTGGCAATTTCAGTTAAGTGAGAAGGTCTGTGATTTTTTCTGTGTTCTTAGACTGTAGAAAGTTATGTGGCAATTTCAGTTAAGTGAGAAGGTCTGTGATTTTTTCTGTGTTCTTAGACTGAATTTTCATTTATGCCCAGAGGACTCCCTGTTTTCAAGGTATAAATCCAGTAAACTTCTCTCCTATTCAGCGTCTGAGATCTATTGCCACCTGTATTTAATTTGGGCACATGATCAATACCTTGAAATGAAAATAAAGTATTGATATATTTTAATTCACTTCTATCAAAATTAGCACTTCTCCTGTGCTGAGCAAAATGTTTCGCCACTGGTGTTTTAGGCACGTCACTCTCAAGAGACAACAAGTGTTCTCTCACTCTATCTTTGAGCATACGTGTCGTTCTACCAGTGTATTGACAAAAACAAAGATTACAAGTGATGAGATACACTATGTATCTGGAATTACAGTTAAGGTGATGGTTCACCATGTATACATTACCTGTTACTGTGGAGTTAAAACTATCACTCCTAATAAGGTATTTACATGATTTACATGGTGTGCCACCACATCTATAATTCCCATTTTTCTTTTTTAGCCATATCCTGTCATCCTTTTTCTCTTTGATAGAAAATTTTTGTTTAAGACTATTCTCTATAGTTTCAGCTTTCCTTGATACACATCTAATCCCTTTATCTATGACTGTCTTCAATTTAGGATCATTTTTTAATAATGGACTCAATTTCTGAATAATTTTACAGATTTCTGAGTATTGCCTACTATATTTGGTAGAAAAAGTTAGTCTATCTATATTTCCTGAATCTTTGTCTTGTTTACATTTATCTTGCAATAAAGACTTCCTATCCATGACCTTAACTTCCTCCATAGTTATTTCTAGATCTCTTTTCTTATAACCCCTATCCATCAGTCTATTCATTAAGCTGTTTGCTTGGACAGAATAATTTTCTTCACTACTACAATTACGTTTTAGGCGCATAAACTGGCCTTTTGGAATTCCCTTTTTCACACTGTAGGGATGGCCAGAATCTGCTCTAAGTATGGTATTACCTGATGTTTTCTTTCTGAATATTTCTGTTGTAATGCATCCTTTACTTATATCTCCTTTTATTGTCAAGTCTAGATAGTCAACACTGCTCTCTGAACTAAAAAATGTAAACCTCAGATTGTTATTATTGTCATTTAAATATCCCATAAACTGTTCTATAGTTCAATCACCACTTTTCCAAACTATTAGCAAATCATCTATAAATCTAGTATAGAATAGAATACTTCTTTGAAAAGGATTACTAGTAGTAAATATTTTCTTCAATTCGAAATATCCAAGATATAAATTAGCGTACGAGGGGGCCCCCATCGCCGTACCCTGACTTTGTACATAGAAGCAGCCCTCAAACAGAAAATAGTTGTGGGTTAGGAGAAATTGTACAATGTCTACAATATAATCAATGAAGCAAGTCTCAAAGCTAGTATATATGTGTAACATTTCACTAAGTGCATTAAGCCCCTCCCTATGCGGTATACAAGAATATAACGATTCTACATCTATAGTCAAGAACATAGATTCTACATCCCATCCAAGATCTTCCACCTTTCGTAATAGATGTTTCGTATCCCTTAGGTAACCTGGTAAACTTTTTACTATAGGCTGTAGAAATTCATCTATCCATCTCCCTAGATTTTCTCCTATGGTTCCTATAGTAGAAATTATAGGCCTCCCTGGCGGTTTTGATGCACATTTATGAACTTTAGGGAGATGTTTAAATACAGATACTGTGGGACTCTCATTAATTAAACATTCTGCCTGTGCTTGTGTCAAGTATCCATGATGTACACCTTCATCTAACAACATTTTTAACTCATTATTAAAACGCTCCGTAGGGTTATATGTTAATTTATGATATGTATTTACATCTGCTAATTGCCTTTCAGCTTCCAATACATATGCTTCCCTATCTTGCACCACAATAGTGCCACCCTTGTCAGATTTAGAAATTACTATATTAGTATTGTCCCTGATTTCTTTTAATGCTTTTCTTTCCTGGTGAGACAAATTATCCCTTTTATTCTTTTTTGTGTGTATCTCTTTCACTTTAGTGTTATAAAGTTGTGTCAATTCTTCTTCCACCACTGCGTGAAATACCTCAATTAGATCCCCTCTTGCATGTATGGGATAAAAACTACTCGTGTGTCCTATCTTTTGTGTAGAGCTTGGAATGCATAAATTATTTGGATCATATCTCAAGCTTTCACTACTTAAGATTCTTAAACTATTAGTGTCACACAACTCATTAAATGTAAGTGAGTCTATATCTGTGCATACTACATTACTCACAACAGCACCTGTATCAACTATCTCACTATCATAAATGGAAGATGGATCCTCATTAAAAAAATGTCTTTTTAACGTGACCTTTCGCACGAACTTATTGAGGTCAACAATGGTATCAAATAAGTCCATATTTCTTGTTGGAGAGAAACCCATTCCTTTTGAAAGTGCAATCTTCTGTATATTAGTTAATGGGACAGATGACAACTTTATTATACTCTCTAGTT
This sequence comes from Bombina bombina, assembly GCF_027579735.1. Lineage (NCBI taxonomy): Eukaryota > Metazoa > Chordata > Amphibia > Anura > Bombinatoridae > Bombina > Bombina bombina. Next base: position 455,813,967 of record NC_069499.1, read on the forward strand.
CTGATCCTTCTTTTCTTTCGTTGCTCTGGTCAGCCTGCTGGGATATTTTGCCTTCTAACCTTCTTCCTTTTTCTTTTTTATTCTTTTTGGATCCCCATCTTTTACTTTATGTTCGTCACCGGACATATTAGAGGTAATTCCCAAATCCACCAATGATCTATGTTCCACCTTTTCTTTAGGTCTTGCTCCTAGGGTATTATCTCTTTCATTTTTTTCCTCACTCATAGGTGTAGATGATCTTGGACTGTATGCATATGAACTGCCCTCTGCACTTGAGAAAGTAACTTTTCTTTGCACTTCCTTTTTATTAGACATATCTCCCTTCTCTTCAACCTTTTTTCCTTTATTCTTTTTATTCTGATGACTTCTTCTTTTATTTTGCTGAGTACTAGTGTTCCAACTATAGACTATATCTAGATCATAGTCCTTACAATCTCTTTGATATTTGCCCAGTTTTCTTGTAACCACTTCATTATCAATTCTTTCAGTTGTATCTTTTAATTGTTTCATATAGTCTTCAAATCTCTCATCTTTAAGGTCATCAATCTGTATTTGTATCTCAGCTAGCTCACACAGTATGGTTTCTCTTTCCTCTGTTCTTTTCTTTAATAGTTGTTTCATAAGAACCACAGAGCAATCAGTTAAATTTTGATTCCATTCTTTCATAAAAACCACATCCATTTTTTCTGCTGCTGGATACTTTTTCATTCTGAGACCCCGTGGTATTTTTTCCTCATTTATATATAATTGTAAAAATTCCATTTCCCACCATGTCTTTATTTCTTTAATGGTTAATTTCTCTTTCATAGAAAACAATGTACTCAAATCTACAGGTGTGTGTTTAGGAGTGGTGTTCCCTTTAATTAGTAAATCAAGTTTCGCTCGTCTATTAACAATTTCTTCCTGATCCATGGCTTCAAATTATTATCTTATGTGCTATGCACTTGACTTGTCACAGTATAATATGCAATAAAAGAATTTCACATCAAGCAAAGACACACTGTTGCAAAACTGTGTATATAAGCCATAAGGAATGTATTCACTTAACCTTTTAGCTGTGTGCAACTCAAAACAGTCTGTTGTATCATAAATGGGTTTATAATCTCACATGTGTTGTTGCCACAACCCGGTTATTTGCAGGAATTCAAATTGTTACAAAGTTCTTACTTATAACACTCTTGTTTCCAGGTGCACATAGATTTTTAACTGTATATATGTTCAGCTGGGTGAGTTTTACATATGCACTATAAAATATTATGTTTCTCCTTTGTAGGTATATATGTTCAAATAACCTCCAAATTCTCCAGTATTCCAGTATAGTATAATGTATCACAAGTAAACAACTTGAGGATATATTGGTGGTATCGAACTAACTTTGTGTGTTTGTAAAAACATCAACCCAGGTTACTCACGGTTATCCGGCCCCACTCTGCGGGATGATGGAAAGTTTTCAGGCACTCCTCCTCCTCACCGGATAGCGTCTATTCAGTACAGAACCTGTAGCTTAGAAATCTCTGCGGTGTATCTCACACACCAAAAGGAATCCAGCAATACCACAATGGCGAAAAATAAGCAATCATAGACCGAGCTGAATCATCACTGTATATTTATTATCACTCAAGGAAAACAAAAGGTTCCACCACTCCACACACATCAGCTACATCCAACGCGTTTCCTGCTGCTAAACAGCACTTCGTCAGGGATACTCACAGCTGTCTGATTACACCTTTTATTTGGCTCACCACTCATTCCCAAAATGTAAAGGTATATTACCGCAAACAAATTCAGCGGCATATTATTAACCTATAAGCCATTCAAAAAAGGTGCATCAATATCACATTCCAATATATAAAATAACAAGCATAAATTTATATGTTGAGTACATTGTATCTAAAAATATATATAGACAATTAAAACATCATAGTGGGAATTCCAACTTATACTATATGAATCCCGCTAGAACAGATAATTTTACTGCATTGATGTTTATGTATTCGTTTATATAATACTAAAGCTAGTTCAGCAGTTACAATACAAGGGCATTTTTTCAATATAAATATTTATATGTACTTAATATTCAGCATTAAACATAGGCCTAGATTTAGAGTTCGGCGGTAAAAGGGCTGTTAACGCTCCGCGGGCTTTTTTCTGGCCGCACCATAAATTTAACTCTGGTATCGAGAGTTAAAACAAATGCTGCGTTAGGCTCCAAAAAAGGAGCGTAGGGCATTTTTAGCGCAAATGCAACTCTCGATACCAGAGTTGCTTACGGACGCGGCCGGCATCAAAAACGTGCTCGTGCACGATTCCCCCATAGGAAACAATGGGACTGTTTGAGCTGAAAAAAACACCTGCAAAAAAGCAGCGTTCAGCTCCTAACGCAGCCCCATTGTTTCCTATGGGGAAACACTTCCTACGTCTGCACCTAACACTCTAACATGTAACCTAGCTGATCCAATCAGCCAATCAGATTGAGCTCGCATTCTATTGGCTGATCGGAACAGCCAATAGAATGCGAGCTCAATCTGATTGGCTGATTGGATCAGCCAATCGGATTGAACTTGATTCTGATTGGCTGATTCCATCAGCCAATCAGAATATTCCTACCTTAATTCCGATTGGCTGATAGAATCCTATCAGCCAATCGGAATTCGAGGGACGCCATCTTGGATGACGTCCCTTAAAGGAACCGTCATTCTGCAGTTGGACGTCGCCGGAAGAAGATGGGTCCGCGGTGGAGGTCTTCAGGATGGAGCCGGTCGTCATCGGATGAAGATAGAAGATGCCGCTTGGATCAAGATGGTTGCCGGTCCGGATGTCCTCTTCTTGCCGGATAGGATGAAGACTTTGGAGCCTCTTCTGGACCTCTTCAGCACCGGATTATGGATCGCCAACCCCCGCTTGGGTTGGATGAAGATCTTGGAGCCAGGACGGATCGGTGATACCTGGATGGTGAAGACAAGGTAGGAAGATCTTCAGGGGATTAGTGTTAGGTTTATTTAAGGGGGGTTTGGGTTAGATTAGGGGTATGTGGGTGGTGGGTTGTAATGTTGGGGGGGGGTATTGTATGTTTTTTTTTACAGGCAAAAGAGCTGAACTTCTTGGGGCATGCCCCGCAAAGGGCCCTGTTCAGGGCTGGTAAGGTAAAAGAGCTTGTAACTTTTTTAATTTAGAATAGGGTAGGGAATTTATTATTTTGGGGGGCTTTGTTATTTTATTAGGGGGCTTAGAGTAGGTGTAATTAGTTTAAAATTGTTGTAATATTATTCTTATGTTTGTAAATATTTTATTATTTTCTGTAACTTAGTTCTTTTTTATTTTTTGTACTTTAGCTAGTTTATTTAATTGTATTTATTTGTAGCAATTGTGTTTATTTAATTTATTGATAGTGTAGTGTTAGGTTAATTGTAGGTAATTGTAGGTAGTTTATTTAATTATTTTATTGATAGGGTAGTGTTAGGTTTAATTATATCTTAGGTTAGGATTTATTTTACAGGTAAATTTGTTATTATTTTAACTAGGTAACTATTAAATAGTTCTTAACTATTTAATAGCTATTGTACCTAGTTAAAATAAATACCAAGTTGCCTGTAAAATAAATATTAATCCTAAAATAGCTATAATATAATTATAATTTATATTGTAGCTATATTAGGGTTTATTTTACAGGTAAGTATTTAGCTTTAAATAGGATTAATTTATTTAATAAGAGTTAATTTATTTCGTTAGATTAAAATTATATTTAAGTTAGGGGGGTGTTAGTGTTAGGGTTAGACTTAACTTTAGGGGTTAATACAGTTATTAGAATAGCGGTGAGCTCCGGTCGTCAGATTAGGGGTTAATAATTGAAGGTAGGTGTCGGCGATGTTAGGGAGGGCAGATTAGGGGTTAATACTATTTATGATAGGGTTAGTGAGGCGGATTCGGGGTTAATAACTTTATTATAGTAGCGCTCAGGTCCGCTCGGCAGATTAGGGGTTAATAAGTGTAGGTAGGTGTCGGCGACATTGAGGGGGGCAGATTAGGGGTTAATAAATATAATATAGGGGTCGGCGGTGTTAGGGGCAGCAGATTAGGGGTACATAGGGATAACGTAGGTGGCGGCGCTTTGCGGTCGGAAGATTAGGGGTTAATTATTGTAAGTAGCTGGCGGCGATGTTGTGGGGGGCAGATTAGGGGTTAATAAATGTAATATAGGGGTCGGCGGGGTTAGGGGCAGCAGATTAGGGGTACATAAGTATAACGTAGGTGGCGGTCGGAAGATTAGGGGTTAAAATTTTTAATCGAGTGGCGGCGATGTGGGGGGAGCTCGGTTTAGGGGTACATAGGTAGTTTATGGGTGTTAGTGTACTTTAGGGTACAGTAGTTAAGAGCTTTATAAACCGGCGTTAGCCAGAAAGCTCTTAACTCCTGCTTTTTTCAGGCGGCTGGAATCTTGTCGTTAGAGCTCTAACGCTCACTGCAGAAACGACTCTAAATACCAGCGTTAGAAAGATCCCATTGAAAAGATAGGCTACGCAAATGGCGTAGGGGGATCTGCGGTATGGAAAAGTCGCGGCTGCAAAGTGAGCGTTAGACCCTTTAATCACTGACTCCAAATACCAGCGGGCGGCCAAAACCAGCGTTAGGAGCCTCTAACACTGGTTTTGACGGCTACCGCCGAACTCTAAATCTAGGCCATAGTAAATAATCTCTAATTATAGTTACACTTGAAATAACCTATCACTATAATTTTCAGATGGTTATATATATAGCGTATCAGTTTTATTTTCTATAATAAACAAAAAGTATATATCCTGGGGTCACTTGTTTGTTGTGATGCCTCATCCTACTTATTGTTGACAAATCCTTGCTTTTCTGACGTCTCTGCCTGCTTCTTTGGATTGATTAATGTTGTTAGCCCTCAGCTTGAACTGACCCTTCTTCTGTCTTGTCCCTATGATTGATATTCAGACAAATTTTCTGTGTATGACCAGTGCCTGGCTGAAAAATCTATTGGGCTCTTTTTACTGGTACACTGTATCTAGAACTGCTGTTACTTTAGAATCTCAACAAGGAAACTACACTCTGCTGGCGGGTCACATCCTGAGGCTCTTATCGGTCTATTTTCTCCCTCTTCAGTACCAGTATAAGTTCTGCTTCAAGAATGACATTAACTTTATAGTGGCTCCAAAACTCAGAAGACAGCCCAGCACACAATGGTAAATGCAAGCCACACTCATCCCCAAGTAGACGTATCAAAAAAATCCAGGAAAAGTGGCAGCAAACAATTTATTACAGATCAAAGCACATAAATAGACAGCAGCAACCTTTCGGGATTGCTTCCTTATTCATGCTTAAATGTTGCTGCTATCTATTTCTGTGCTTTGATCTGTAATAAATTGTTTCCTGCCACTTTTCCTGGATTTTTTTTTAACTTTATAATGGCGACTGTATTCACAGATCCAACTGAAGTGGCCAGCACTATTCCCCACTAAACTAACTGGACACCACAATTTCATTAATTGCATGAAAAAGCATGAATGTAAAGCTTAGGATACTGCCCATTTTAGGTTGAGCACCCTGGATAGTGCTTGCTTATTGGTGGCTATATTTAGCCACCAAAAAGCAAGCATAACCCAGGTTCTGAATCATAAATAGGCAGACTCCTAAGCTTTACATTCCTGCTTTTTAAATAAAGATAGCAAGAGAATGAAGAAAATTTGATAATAGGAGTAAATTAGAAATGTGCTTAAAATCACATGATCTGCTCGAATCATTCAAAATAAAATAATAAAAAAAAAAAATTGGGTTTAGTATCCCTTTAAAGAGACACTGAACCCAATTTTTTTATTTTGTGATTCAGAAAGACCATGCAAGTTTAAGCAACTTTCTAATTTACTCCTATTATCAATTTTTCTTCGTTCTCTTGCTATCTTTATTTGAAAAAGAAGGCATCTAAGCTAATTTTTTGGTTGAGTACACTGCACAGCACTTGTTTATTGGTGGGTGAATTTATCCACCAATCTGCAAGAACAACCCAGGTTGTAAACTTACATTCTTGCATTTCAAAAAAGATACCAAGAGAATGAAGAAAATTTGATAATAGCAGTAAATTAGAAAGTTGCTTAAAATTGCATGCTCTATCTGAATTACTAAAGAAAAAAATTGGGTTCAGTGTCCCTTTAAGCTATCCTAAGAGTTAGAACTCCTCAACCTCTTGTTCTACTTCCTACTACCGCAGTTCCATCTGTGACTGTCCTTACTACTCCCTCAAGCTGTCTCTTTGGCTTCCAGCTTTGGTCTAAATATCTCTACTCCTACAATGTAATGCTAAGGTGTTTACAAAGCTTGATCTAAGATGGGCAAATAATCTGTTTATAATCAGTTAGTAAGACAATTGGAAGACTGCCTTTAACACCCAGACAGGGCACCTCTAAAAGAGGGAGTTGAAGCCTGTCCAAGATTGTTCAACTAGTGCCAATAACGCCAATATCTCCTTATGTCCTCCTGAAACTCCTACATACCCCTAATCAACCATTGACTTCATAGTTGTTCTCCTTTCTTATTTAGACTGATTTTCTACAGAACATTAACAAGGTTCCTTAGAAATTGGTTCTTCCCAAGTATCTATATATACTTCATGTTGTGCATACCTTCCCACTCAGGCCCTACATCTCCAATAACTTCTCAAGAATTAAAAGACCAACCAAGCTTGATACTGTGGAAGCTTAACAGGCAAGTCAAATCTACAATATCTTGTGTATTGGAAGGTATATCCAGTCATACTGTGCACCTGGATACCAGCTAAAGATGTCTATGCTTCTGCCATGGTCAAAGCATTCTATACTGCACACCCTGAGTAATCTGCCTAATACCCCAGAGGTTCCCTGTTTAGGGGAGTCAGTGTCAAAACCTACTGCTGCATCTGTAGTCACTCCTGTGTTTGGCATGGGTGCTGCTAGCTTGCCTGTGTCATTCCATCTACGTGGTCATACAAGGTTATTAACTAGTTGCTCACATTATTGTTTGGTGCAAATTATGTTTTACATTCTTTTTGGTGTACATTCAGTATCATCATTGTACCCAATTTTCATGTGATTCTGGCTGTATGCAATGATCTGGTGTTTTCAGTGCCTCTGAATTGGTTTCCTTTTGAGTACTGGAAAGAAAAAAACCCAGAGAGGGAGAAAGCGACAGTGTACTAGCACTCTTTTATACAATTAATAAAGTATCATAATGAGCTGCTAGAAGAGTAGCCTGGGTCATGTCAAAGTATAAAACATAACGTTTATTAGATAAAGTTAATATATACAAAAAAATGTATAAGGTGAACCCTGCAATTGTGTGGTGTGTTAAAACTTAGAATAAAAATGAAAATGAATGCAGGAGACTATTATCCCAAAAAGCTATGAGTCACTAAAGTACTGGAATCCACACAGTTTCAGTGCAAACTTGGATAAGGCTCAAATGCTAAAATATTTAACTGCAAAAGGGGATATAATCTCCTGTTAACGCCTAATGCGCATTTTGCCGATACACTGGCTTCGTCAGTACATGTACAATTTGTATTAACAAATATTTCTCATTGTTTCCAGGCACCCATAACTCATTATCTAATCAGTCGTAGACTGTCAAAGGACTTGATAAAGCCCCAAACTGCTCTTTTCAACTTATTACTGATTACCCTAAGACATTTCTAAATGGAACATTGTTTGTGTGCATGGCCTAAACAATGTGAAATTACCTGATGCCCTATAAAATGAAGTTAAAAAATAATGGTCTAGATTCATTAAGGCTCATTTCACCCATCTTCTATAGCCCAAATACATACCAAAATCATAACTGCAACACCTATAAAACACTTATGGCAAATAGGTTCTTTAAATATGTGTATTTAGTAACATTTCTGTTTTCCTAAGGTAATGTGGACTTGTTTTTAAAACACGTCATTTGTCTTGTAGACATGAACAAGAAGTTACTCATGGGCATTACAGGGTTTGGGGGAGTTCTGGTGAGGACAGACATGATCCGCTATAGCGTATGTGTAAGATAAAAGAGACATCTGAATTTGGTAAATGTATGTAAAGAAGACCAACTGGATCAAAATGGATCAAATAAAGATTTGTTAAACCTAGCTATAATGAATGAACCCTAGTGGAATGAGCTTTCAACTTAAGAGGTTTAATCTTCTTTCTAAAACTCATGTGCGAATGGCCAAGGATTTTTTGGAAGTGTCTGTCCCTTTGTGAAATTAGTGTGGAGGACAGAAAGGTTATCTGATTTCCTAATGTCCTTAGTAGATTTCAAATACATAATAGAGATTTGATCAAAACAAGCCATATTCAAGATTCGGGAACAAAAACGTAATTCTTTATGGGGTTTCCATATTCTAGCTCATTCCAGTTCATTAGGAAACCCAGTCATAATTCGGTTTTCCAGTGATTTTGCATTTATGGATATTTAATAACACTTTTAAAGAAGGTATTAGCAGAATTTTTAGACTAATTGCATGGTACTGACCTCTTAAAACATGTTTTAGATTTAATTTTATGGTTTTAGACATTTTAAAATTGTTTTGTACATGCTCAGATTATATATATATATATATATATATATATACAGGTAGCCCTCAGTTTACGCCGGGGTTAGGTTCCAGAAGGAATGGTTGTAAATCGAAACCGTTGTAAATTGAAACCCAGTTTATAATGTAAGTCAATGGGAAGTGAGGGAGATAGGTTCCAGGCCCCTCTCAAAATTATCATAAGTAACACCTAATACATTATTTTTAAAGCATTGAAATTAAGCCTTTAAATGCTAAACAGCATTATAGACCTAATAAAATAATCACACAAAACAGAATATATAATTAAACTAAGTTAAATGAACAAAAACATTTGCTAAACAGCATTATAAACCTAATGAAATAATCACACAACACAGACTTCACTTTATTTTTCTGCAAACAGTTCTTTCTATGCATTCCAATCTGGACTGATTTATAGACAGGAAGATCTTGTTCCTTTGAAATCTGCTCGATAGCTCAGGTCTGGTTAAACTGATTAATTTCAGCTTGCTTGGCTTTGCTGCAACACAAGCAGACAGCTCCACCTACTGGCTATTTTAATAAATGCACTGCTTCTCAATGCTTTTCAACAGCAGTCACATGACTGGAAAAAAAGGTTGTTATTCTGAAACGGTGTAAATTGAACCGTTGTAAAACGAGGGCTACCTGTATATATAATGTTCATAATATACAGAGATAACTTATGGATATCAAAATTTTCATTTTTGATTGCAATAAAGTGTTTGGATGGTTAAAAACTGTCAATGCTTAAAGGGATACAAACATCAAAGTTACATTTTCATGATTTAGATAGCTCGTACAATTTTGAAAACATTTCCAATTTGCATTTGCTATCAAATCTACTTCTGGTATGCCTTGTGCACTATATAGCAGCAGTGTTTGCAACTATTTTTGTACAAAATGTTATACATTATTGCAAACACTGCTAGCATATAATGCACAAAATGAATGCTGCTGTGTCAATAGCTAATAATTAATTATTAATAATTGGTTCATGGCAGGGTGAATTTGATTTAAATTAGATATGTGCATTCGGATACTTCAGAATGCAGAAGAAGGCTGCTGCTTGTGCCATTTGGCTATTTTCAGGGCCAAATTTATTCTTGTGAAACTGTAATTTTGTTCTGTGCAAATCCAGATCCTAGTGTGTTGCAGTTTCACAAAAATAAATTTGGCTCTGAAAATAGCCAAATGGCACGAGCGGCCGCCTTTCTCTGCATTCTGAAGTATCCAAAACCTCTGGATGTACATATCTAATTTAAATCCCAGTTTAAATCACTTGTCAGTAACAACCAGTTTAAATAATGGTTTTCTAATAATAGTTTCATTTTTATAATAATAATTTTTCAGATTATTTTTTCAGTTATATCAGAAAATTACTGATAATGACCTCGCTTCCATTGAGTCGTTAAAAATGGAGTACCAGGTTTCCATTGAAATATTTTGCGGATAGCGTGCAGTCGCTCTTTTCGTGTAGCTGTAAATTAACGTTGTTTTAACGCTTCCATCTAATGTCGGATTTCTTGAAAATCAATTAGTTGCTAAGGTAACCCGACCTTACGCTATAGAATTTACGTTTAACGTCAGTGCTCCTTACCGGTGATCACCTCTCAAGAAAAATAAAGATACACTTATCCATATTTTTTTTTTTTTTTTTGAGATACAATTTTTTCTTTCATGTAATTAGCAATAGTCCATGAGCTAGTGACGTATGGGATATACATTCCTACCAGGAGGGGCAAAGTTTCCCAAACCTCAAAATGCCTATAAATACACCCCTCACCACACCCACAATTTAGTTTTACAAACTTTGCCTCCGATGGAGGTGGTGAAGTAAGTTTGTGCTAGATTCTACGTTGATATGCGCTCCGCAGCAAGTTGGAGCCCGGTTTTCCTCTCAGAGTGCAGTGAATGTCAGAGGGATGCGAGGAGAGTATTGCCTATTTGAATGCAGTGATCTCCTTCTACGGGGTCTATTTCATAGGTTCTCTGTTATCGGTCGTAGAGATTCATCTCTTACCTCCCTTTTCAGATCGACGATATACTCTTATATATACCATTACCTCTGCTGATTCTCGTTTCAGTAATGGTTTGGCTTTCTACAAACATGTAGATGAGTGTCCTGGGGTAAGTAAATCTTATTTTCTGTGACACTCTAAGCTATGGTTGGGCACTTTGTTTATAAAGTTCTAAATATATGTATTCAAACATTTATTTGCCTTGACTCAGAATGTTCAACTTTCCTTATTTTTCAGACAGTCAGTTTCATATTTGGGATTATGCATTTGAATTATTCATTTTTTCTTACCTTCAAAAATTTGACTCTTTTTCCCTGTGGGCTGTTAGGCTCGCGGGGGCTGAAAATGCTTCATTTTATTGCGTCATTCTTGGCGCAGACTTTTTTGGCGCAAAAATTCTTTTCCGTTTCCGGCGTCATACGTGTCGCCGGAAGTTGCGTCATTTTTTGACGTTATTTTGCGCCAAAAATGTCGGCGTTCCGGATGTGGCGTCATTTTTGGCGCCAAAAGCATTTAGGCGCCAAATAATGTGGGCGTCTTATTTGGCGCTAAAAAAAAATATGGGCGTCGCTTTTGTCTCCACATTATTTAAGTCTCATTTTTCATTGCTTCTGGTTGCTAGAAGCTTGTTCTTTGGCATTTTTTCCCATTCCTGAAACTGTCATTTAAGGAATTTGATCAATTTTGCTTTATATGTTGTTTTTTCTCTTACATATTGCAAGATGTCTCACGTTGCATCTGAGTCAGAAGATACTACAGGAAAATCGCTGTCTAGTGCTGGATCTACCAAAGCTAAGTGTATCTGCTGTAAACTTTTGGTAGCTATTCCTCCGGCTGTTGTTTGTATTATTTGTCATGACAAACTTGTTAATGCAGATAATATTTCCTTTAGTAAAGTACCATTGTCTGTTGCAGTTCCTTCAACATCTAAGGTGCAGAATGTTCCTGATAACATAAGAGATTTTGTTTCTGAATCCATCAAGAAGGCTATGTCTGTTATTTCTCCTTCTAGTAAACATAAAAAATCTTTTAAAACTTCTCTCCCTACAGATGAATTTTTAAATGAACATCATCATTCTGATTCTGATGACTCTTCTGGTTCAGAGGATTCTGTTTCAGAGATTGATGCTGATAAATCTTCATATTTATTTAAAATGGAATTTATTCGTTCTTTACTTAAAGAAGTATTAATTGCTTTAGAAATAGAGGATTCTGGTCCTCTTGATACTAATTCTAAACGTTTAGATAAGGTATTTAAATCTCCTGTGGTTATTCCAGAAGTTTTTCCTGTTCCTAATGCTATTTCTACAGTAATTTCCAAAGAATGGGATAAATTGGGTAATTCATTTACTCCTTCTAAACGTTTTAAGCAATTATATCCTGTACCGTCTGACAGGTTAGAATTTTGGGACAAAATCCCTAAAGTTGATGGGGCTATTTCTACCCTTGCTAAACGTACTACCATTCCTACGTCAGATGGTACTTCGTTTAAAGATCCTTTAGATAGGAAAATTGAATCCTTTCTAAGAAAAGCTTATCTGTGTTCAGGTAATCTTCTTAGACCTGCTATATCATTGGCTGATGTTGCTGCAGCTTCAACTTTTTGGTTGGAAACTTTAGCGCAACAAGTAACAAATCATGATTCTCATGATATTATTATTCTTCTTCAGCATGCTAATAATTTTATCTGTGATGCCATTTTTGATATTATCAGAGTTGATGTCAGGTTTATGTCTCTAGCTATCTTAGCTAGAAGAGCTTTATGGCTTAAGACTTGGAATGCTGATATGGCTTCTAAATCAACTCTACTTTCTATTTCTTTCCAGGGTAACAAATTATTTGGTTCTCAGTTGGATTCTATTATTTCAACTGTTACTGGTGGGAAAGGAACTTTTTTACCACAGGATAAAAAATCTAAAGGTAAAAACAGGGCTAATAATCGTTTTCGTTCCTTTCGTTTCAACAAAGAACAAAAGCCTGATCCTTCATCCTCAGGAGCAGTTTCAGTTTGGAAACCATCTCCAGTCTGGAATAAATCCAAGCCTGCTAGAAAGGCAAAGCCTGCTTCTAAGTCCACATGAAGGTGCGGCCCTCATTCCAGCTCAGCTGGTAGGGGGCAGGTTACGTTTTTTCAAAGAAATTTGGATCAATTCTGTTCACAATCTTTGGATTCAGAACATTGTTTCAGAAGGGTACAGAATTGGTTTCAAGATGAGACCTCCTGCAAAGAGATTTTTTCTTTCCCGTGTCCCAGTAAATCCAGTGAAAGCTCAAGCATTTCTGAATTGTGTTTCAGATCTAGAGTTGGCTGGAGTAATTATGCCAGTTCCAGTTCCGGAACAGGGGATGGGGTTTTATTCAAATCTCTTCATTGTACCAAATAAGGAGAATTCCTTCAGACCAGTTCTGGATCTAAAAATATTGAATCGTTATGTAAGGATACCAACGTTCAAGATGGTAACTGTAAGGACTATCTTGCCTTTTGTTCAGCAAGGGAATTATATGTCCACAATAGATTTACAGGATGCATATCTGCATATTCCAATTCATCCAGATCATTATCAGTTCCTGAGATTCTCTTTTCTGGACAAGCATTACCAGTTTGTGGCTCTACCGTTTGGCCTAGCTACAGCTCCAAGAATTTTTTCAAAGGTTCTCGGTGCCCTTCTGTCTGTAATCAGAGAACAGGGTATTATGGTATTTCCTTATTTGGACGATATCTTGGTACTTGCTCAGTCTTTACATTTAGCAGAATCTCATACGAATCGACTTGTGTTGTTTCTTCAAGATCATGGTTGGAGGATCAATTTACCAAAAAGTTCTTTGATTCCTCAGACAAGGGTAACCTTTCTGGGTTTCCAGATAGATTCAGTGTCCATGACTCTGTCTTTAACAGACAAGAGACGTCTAAAATTGATTGCAGCTTGTCGAAACCTTCAGTCACAATCATTCCCTTCGGTAGCCTTATGCATGGAAATTCTAGGTCTTATGACTGCTGCATCGGACGCGATCCCCTTTGCTCGTTTTCACATGCGACCTCTTCAGCTCTGTATGCTGAATCAATGGTGCAAGGATTACACAAAGATATCTCAATTAATATCTTTAAAACCGATTGTTCGACACTCTCTAACGTGGTGGACAGATCACCATCGTTTAATTCAGGGGGCTTCTTTTGTGCTTCCGACCTGGACTGTAATTTCAACAGATGCAAGTCTCACAGGTTGGGGAGCTGTGTGGGGGTCTCTGACGGCACAAGGAGTTTGGGAATCTCAGGAGGTGAGATTACCGATCAATATTTTGGAACTCCGTGCAATTTTCAGAGCTCTTCAGTTTTGGCCTCTTCTGAAGAGAGAATCGTTCATTTGTTTTCAGACAGACAATGTCACAACTGTGGCATACATCAATCATCAAGGAGGGACTCACAGTCCTCTGGCTATGAAAGAAGTATCTCGAATTTTGGTTTGGGTGGAATCCAGCTCCTGTCTAATCTCTGCGGTTCATATCCCAGGTATAGACAATTGGGAAGCGGATTATCTCAGTCGCCAAACGTTGCATCCGGGCGAATGGTCTCTTCACCCAGAGGTATTTCTTCAGATTGTTCAAATGTGGGAACTTCCAGAAATAGATCTGATGGCGTCTCATCTAAACAAGAAACTTCCCAGGTATCTGTCCAGATCCCGGGATCCTCAGGCGGAGGCAGTGGATGCATTATCACTTCCTTGGAAGTATCATCCTGCCTATATCTTTCCGCCTCTAGTTCTTCTTCCAAGAGTAATCTCCAAGATTCTGAAGGAATGCTCGTTTGTTCTGCTGGTAGCTCCGGCATGGCCTCACAGGTTTTGGTATGCGGATCTTGTCCGGATGGCCTCTTGCCAACCGTGGACTCTTCCGTTAAGACCAGACCTTCTGTCTCAAGGTCCTTTTTTCCATCAGGATCTGAAATCCTTAAATTTAAAGGTATGGAGATTGAACGCTTGATTCTTGGTCAAAGAGGTTTCTCTGACTCTGTGATTAATACTATGTTACAGGCTCGTAAATCTGTATCTAGAGAGATATATTATAGAGTCTGGAAGACTTATATTTCTTGGTGTCTTTCTCATCATTTTTCTTGGCATTCTTTTAGAATACCGAGAATATTACAGTTTCTTCAGGATGGTTTAGATAAGGGTTTGTCCGCAAGTTCCTTGAAAGGACAAATCTCTGCTCTTTCTGTTCTTTTTCACAGAAAGATTGCTATTCTTCCTGATATTCATTGTTTTGTACAAGCTTTGGTTCGTATAAAGCCTGTCATTAAGTCAATTTCTCCTCCTTGGAGTTTGAATTTGGTTCTGGGGGCTCTTCAAGCTCCTCCGTTTGAACCTATGCATTCATTGGACATTAAATTACTTTCTTGGAAAGTTTTGTTCCTTTTGGCCATCTCTTCTGCCAGAAGAGTTTCTGAATTATCTGCTCTTTCTTGTGAGTCTCCTTTTCTGATTTTTCATCAGGATAAGGCGGTGTTGCGAACTTCTTTTGAATTTTTACCTAAAGTTGTGAATTCCAACAAAATTAGTAGAGAAATTGTGGTTCCTTCATTATGTCCTAACCTAAGAATTCTAAGGAGAAATCGTTGCATTCTTTGGATGTTGTTAGAGCTTTGAAATATTATGTTGAAGCTACTAAATCTTTCCGAAAGACTTCTAGTCTATTTGTTATCTTTTCCGGTTCTAGAAAAGGCCAGAAAGCTTCTGCCATTTCTTTGGCATCTTGGTTGAAATCTTTAATTCATCTTGCCTATGTTGAGTCGGGTAAAACTCCGCCTCAGAGGATTACAGCTCATTCTACTAGGTCAGTTTCTACTTCCTGGGAGTTTAGGAATGAAGCTTCGGTTGATCAGATTTGCAAAGCAGCAACTTGGTCCTCTTTGCATACTTTTACTAAATTCTACCATTTTGATGTATTTTCTTCTTCTGAAGCAGTTTTTGGTAGAAAAGTACTTCAGGCAGCGGTTTCAGTTTGAATCTTCTGCTTATGTTTTTCATTAAACTTTATTTTGGGTGTGGATTATTTTCAGCAGGAATTGGCTGTCTTTATTTTATCCCTCCCTCTCTAGTGACTCTTGTGTGGAAAGATCCACATCTTGGGTAATCATTATCCCATACGTCACTAGCTCATGGACTCTTGCTAATTACATGAAAGAAAACATAATTTATGTAAGAACTTACCTGATAAATTCATTTCTTTCATATTAGCAAGAGTCCATGAGGCCCGCCCTTTTTTTGTGGTGGTTATGATTTTGTATAAAGCACAATTATTCCAATTCCTTATTTTATATGCTTTCACACTTTTTTATCACCCCACTTCTTGGCTATTCGTTAAACTGAATTGTGGGTGTGGTGAGGGGTGTATTTATAGGCATTTTGAGGTTTGGGAAACTTTGCCCCTCCTGGTAGGAATGTATATCCCATACGTCACTAGCTCATGGACTCTTGCTAATATGAAAGAAATGAATTTATCAGGTAAGTTCTTACATAAATTATGTTTTTTATTGAGGTAATTGAAACATACAATATAGGTTGAAAATACAATTTCAAATGTTCTCGAAAGACAGGTTACAGTATGACATGCAGTTCACCAACACAATAAATAACCTTGTGAATATTACCGCCAGTACATAAATTATTAGTTTAACCCCTAAATAGAATTATAACGGTGAAACCTAATTTTTTAATTGTACCTTATATGCGGCTCTGTGTGCACAATTATGTTACTATACCAACTCTATCAACTATATATCAAATCAAGGGAGCAATACAATATGAACCAATATTAGATTATCATAATATAGTACAAAAACATATTAGAGTGCAGGAGGACATGGGACTTATTGGTGAGAATAATACGATGATAAACTTAATGTCCTAAAATGAATATTTAGAATGTCAGGGAGGGGCAAATCTAAAATTATAACACAAAACACCCACAATTAGACAACCTTTACATACTTAATTATCTGTATATGGGATCTTAATGTGACCATTCCATGTCTAAAGAGTGCATGTTTCTAGCTATATCAGGAGCATCCTATATCAAGTACAGGTGAAAGATATAGTATGACTGGCTCAATAAACTATCTAATACATATCCTAGATACTGATAGAAAAGAGGGTCAGAGTACAAAGTAGAAATCACAATCGTTATGATAAAGCTTAACCCCATAACAGTCTGGTTTAATGGCGGGCAAAATCAGTATCCTAGAAACCCATAATATTAGGAGCATCATACAGTTGGGCAGAACGTTAGTTAAGTGCAACAATAGATAACATAGCAATGGCTGTCAAATAATCTTGTACTAAATATGATACAATTAAAGTTCAACCAAAGCTGTCCATGGCAAATTATAAACTGCTGCGTATTGTAACACTAGGAGAGTCATGTGGAAATGGTTGGCCCTGTATCAGTCCGGTATTGCCAAGAATGTACATCACCCTACTCCGGATCTCCAGGATCGCATCTGATAACTAACTTTCACACCGCATCCCATTGCCAATCTCAAAATGTCGCTAAGGGAAGCTGCTACACAAAGCATAATGTAAGCACGAACAGCAAGGCCACACTTCAGCGAAATGAATATAGGGGCGGTAGGTAGGAGCTCCGTGCCTGTCATGAGTGCGCTCAGCCCAGTTCCCACTCTCTCTTGTTGTGTGAGTTCCGATTGCTCTTGATTGTCCACCGCATTGTGTGTGACACAGAGACCTCGGTCTGAGAATGACATCCTCTCCACACTTTGCAGTGACATAGCCAGACTTTGCTGGAGGCCCACATCGGGAGCGTGGGTTTCCAGTCCAAGTTCCACATCACAATTGCTAGAAAACTGCAACACAGCTGGCTCCCGTAGCATGGCGCAAAAGCTAATTTCAAAGGATTTGCTCCAAAACACTCAGTATGCCTTCCATTGTCATGCTGTAATCTCGTAGGAGATGTTATCCACCCTCAAGCATAGTTTGTAACAGAGAGAGCTTATTTCAAAAAGAGGGATTTCTTCAGCGCAAATGACTGACTAGTTCGATGCGTTAGATCGATGAAGGGGGGGACAGGGAAAGGTATAGGCCGCTCCAAGGCCTCTGTAACACACCTTCCCTGATCAGGTCTGCATGTTCTCGTTGGTCAGAGAGAGTTAGATTGATCTGATCCTTGAGTTGTGATGATCTCAGATCCCCTAGAAAGAGTCAGGTCTGCAGGTCTCAGAGAGAATAAACGGCCGTTTATAACTACAAGGTGGAGAACTACTTAACAGCAGCCATCTTATTCGGTGGTCGGACACGCCCCCCCCTTATCCATATTTTTAATAATCAAATACTATTTTTTAATATAATTATATTTACCACTTCATAAATATAAGTAATATGTATTGCTGCCTTAGGCATAGGTCTAGTTTGCATTCTGTAGATATGTTCTTGCATATGTTATTATATTTAAATATATACTGATATTTCTATTAGAATATAAGTTCAACTATTCCTATACATGAGACAACAATAAATATTACTTATAACAATTTATTTCTACATTAAAACACTTGCATTATTTGCAAGTTTTATCATTTCAATAGAAAATAGGTCTCAAAAAGCACAATTTTCCTCTTTTACACCTAGTTGAGATGGGTGTAATATTTCTCAATGTTTCGACAGCCTCCGACAGTATATTAATGGTTTGCGCTTTCATTGGAAACCTGGTATAATTTATCGATTAACGGCTTCTATTACTTTCTATGGGACGCGAAGATTTTTTCGGCAGCCAGAGTCCAGCTGCCGATATTGAAGTATAACGCGCCATTGGAAACAGTCGATAAACGATATTGCTTTCGACAGCATATTTAACGGTTTGCGAGTGCACGCAAACTTAATAACGACTCAATGGAAGCGAGCCCTTAGTTATTTACCATTAGAAATACATTGATAATTATGAAATTATTGGGAGGGGAACTATCTCCAATCATTCATATTTGTTCAACTTTTCAGCTGTTCTTTTTTGGAAGAAGAAAAATAACTATTACCTCAATAATAATAATTTATATGGTTTTATTTAACTAAAACAATAACATTATAGGTTCAATTTCATTTATACTGCTTGTCCTTCCCTCTTTACACTTAGGTCCTTGTGCAGATCTATTCTACTCCAACAAATCTGCTATTCATTGAGCTTCTTGAAACTTTCATGATTCAGATAGAGTATACAATGTTAAACAACTTTTCTATGTACTCCTATTATCTAATTTGCCTTGGTCTATTGGTATCCTTTGCTTAAACACATACCTAGGTAGGCTCAGGAGCAGCAGTGCACTCCTGGAACAAAGGATACCAAGAGAATGAAACAAATTTGATAATAGAAGTTTATCTAATAGTTGTTTAAATTTGAATGTTCTATCTAAATCATGGAAGGTAAATGTTAGGTGTATGTCCCTTTATGGTCCATTTCTCAACTGTAGAAGAGGCGTGATATTTCTGCAAATATAAATTCACAGTTTTGAGAACTACAAAACCAATAATATGTGATAATATCTTCTTGAAAAAAATGCTAAAAATAATCTTACAGAAACCTCTGGGGGAGTATGACATTGTGAATAGATGAATACAATTTATTTACCAAAAAAAATAAACATTACAGACATGAATGTATAGCCTCATGTTACATAATAATAATAATAATAATAATAATAATAATAATAAAAAAGCTTATTGAATTACCTTTGGAATATAATTGGTTAGATATAAGCGAGAAAGAAAACGCACCACCAAGCGCAAGTTAAATTTGCGTTTGTCATGTTTAGCACAAGTGAAGACCTTGTGTAAAGGGCTAGGGCTAAAAATAAATACATTCAAATAAAGTGTTACACATATATATATATATATATATATATATATATATACAGTATATATAAACACACACACACACACTATATAATAACAATGATTCATATATTAATTAGACATTTTTATAAGGGTTAAAAGATATATGGTATATGACAAGGTGTTTGAATGGAAAGGGCTATATTGTGTATTTATATATATATATATATCACACAAACTACCACCAAATGATACAGCGCAATACTATCCCAGCAAAGATTAAAAATGATTATTTAAATGAAATGTTCTATTCAAATGATGAATAATTTCTAACCTAACAATAATAAAAATATATATATGATAATCTGTATATTAATTTACGAAATTAAACAAAAAATATATAATATAAAGAAAATAAAAAATAAATAAATAAATAAATGAAATAAAGTCTTATAAATAGGAACCAATAATTTTGTATAAATCCAAATGTGGGCACAGTCTTACTGTTGATTGTAGTTGTTCCAAATGATTTTACTTTCAGACCCAGCTGCAGCTATTTCAAACACACTGCTTGTCTTGCAGTTTAATCGCCAAACACTTCTCTCCCAGAAAAACAGCGCAGTCTGTGAAAGAAAGAAGGACTCCAATAGTGCAATATTGTATGAAATAAGCACTCTTTATTTACAACAAGTAAGCCAAATACTCACAATATCTGGCGTGGTTAAAATCACATAAAGGTATCTTTGAAATAACAGCTGATCTAGAGCAGTCCTGTGGTCTGTACAAGCTTGGGAAGTGAACAGCGATGTACCCGGTCGGCGTGTGACGTCACCACCCGACAACAGCTGATTCTGTTAAACACTCCGTCTGCATACACTGACTCACAGTGCTCTCTGGATCTCGGCCTCAACGCGTTTCTCGCCCCCTGCTGGGCGCTTTGTCAAGAGGAATAATTACCAATCCTTTACTACTCTATTTATACACAATCTACTAGCGCCATCTAGCTTTCATGAGCAGAATGACCATTAAATTACAATTGATATTATATACATAATACACAAATACCTATCTTGTTTCGATTCCCTAAAACCAATTAATAACATATATAGCATCATTTCACCTCAAATGGTTAGTATTAAAAAACATATAAAAATAATTAATTCTATAATAAATTACCTTCTATTTTTCTAAAAACATTATAACAATTTTTTAAAAAATACAATAAAATAACTACATACATTATCATATAATTCCAATACTTATAAAAATCTAAACTGATACACCAATTCATATTAATAGCTATATAACAACACCTTCTAGTCCGCAATCAGATTGTTGATAACTTTTAAAACCTAAAAGAAAGTCAGTCTACGTAATAAAAGCTGCCACATCTAAATCAACATTTAGACCATTAGGCGCGAGAGTCCCCAGTTTATATATCCAAAATGTCTCTCTGCGCCTAAGGTCCAAAAGTCTATTGCCACCCCTAGGATTGGGTTTGACCATTTCAATACCTTTCACAGTCAAGCATTTTGGATCACATGCATGGCTCTGAGAGTAATGAATTGGTACACTATGTTTTAATATTGGTTTTTTTATGTTGTAAACATGTTCACTATATCTTTTTGATAGGCATCTCTTCGTACGACCTACATACTTTAGCCCACAGCTGCACTCTAATAAATAAACTACATAGGTACTCTTACAGGTAATAAATTGTTTAACCCTAAACTCTTGTCCTGTTACTGATCTAAAAACAGATCTCTCTTTATTAATGCATTTGCACATAGGACATCTTGCTTTATGGCATCTATATGTGCCCTTTAAACTCAAAAAGTTATCATTAATATTACATTGTATTGGTTTACTCTCTTTTAACTTACTGGGGGCAAGTAAATTCTTTAAACTAGTATTCTTCCTATACACTACCTTCGGATTTATATCTAAACTTTCTTTTAATAGGGGGTCCCCCTTTAATATAGGCCAATATTTATGCAATATTTTCTTCACATTCATAATACCCTCACCATATGTGGTGATAAATTTGACAGACTGTTTATCTTGTCCACAAGATTTTTCTTTTTGTTTACTTAATAATGTTTCCCTATCTAAAATCTCCACTTGATCCATGATATATGTGACATGTTCCCCATTATGGGCCTTACAAATTAATTTTTCTTTTAAAACTTCTGCTTCAGTATGGTAGTCACTTACTCTAGAACAATTCCTTTTTAGCCTTATAAATTGACTTTTGGGAATATTTTTTACCCATTTTTTGTAATGGCCACTAGTGGCATGCAATAAGCTGTTACTGTGCACTGATTTTCTATAATTCTTAGTATAAATTTTATTGTCCTCTACAAACACCAATAGATCTAAGAATTCAATCATTTGGTTTTGTATATTACCAACAAATTTTACATTGAACTCATTGGTGTTTAAAAAGTCAATAAAATTAGCTGCCTCAATCTCTGATCCCTCCCAAATTATAAAAACATCATCGATAAAACGCTTATAGAATATTAAATTATGTTTAAAAGGGCCATCTCTATAAATAAATTCATCTTCAAATAAACCCATAAATAAATTAGCATACGATGGGGCAAATTTCGTCCCCATCGCAGTGCCACATATTTGATGGTAAAAATCCTTTTCAAATTGAAAATAGTTGTGTTCTAAGATAAATTTCATACAATGTTCTAAAAACTTAATTTGATGGTCTGGAAAGATTCTTTTTTTCTTTAAAAAATATGAACTAGCCTTTATTCCAATTGAATGTTGTATTATGGTGTACAATGAGGTTACATCACAAGTGATGAATCTCATATCACTATTCCATTTAACCTTCTTAAGTTCCTGTATTAGGTGTACACCATCCCTAAGATAAGAATTAAGTTGAGTAACAAGTGGATTCAGAAAATAATCAATGTAACTCGATAGATTGGCCGTTAATGAATCTATCCCAGATACAATCGGTCTCCCTGGAGGGTTGGAGACCGATTTATGTATCTTGGGAAGATGATACATAACCGCCAATCTAGGGTGTTCATTATATAAAAAATTAAACTCATCTTTAGTTAGAATTTTTTCTGACAATCCTATACTTAAAACACCTTTTAGTTCTAATAAAAATGCCTTTGTGGGGTCATTCTTTAATTTATTATATGTAGTTGAATCATTTAATAAACGTAATGCTTCAGCAATATAAACTTAAGATCCTGTATCACTATCCCCCCACCTTTGTCGGCTTGGCGGATAGTGATATTGTTATTTTTCATCAATTGATTCAAACTACTTCTTTCAAATTTGTTAAGGTTATCTTTAAAATTTATATCAACTGGTAATGATTCAAGTTCTTTTTCGACTAAATTCTTAAAAGTCTTAATATATTCACCTTGTGCATTGATTGGGTAAAATGTAGATTTAGCTTTTTTATCGCTATGTATAAAAATGTCATTTGATTCAATGGGAGAGTCACTTCCTAATAATAAATTCATGTTTTCCAGAGTTTCAACATCATCAACCTGAAGTACACTTTTGTATCTAGCTCCAGACTGTGTATTTTTTTGAGCAAAAAATCTCTTAAGCGTAATGTTTCTTATGAATCTCTGGAAATCAATGAATACCTGGAATTTATCTAGATTCTTTTTTGGGGCAAAAGATAAGCCCTTATATAAGTACATTGTCCCTTTAAATACTTGAAAACATAAAAAAAAATGCATTCCATTGTTCTTCACATAGGAGAAAATATGGTTTGTATTTTTAAATATATATTCCTATATATATCTGAATATACCTATATAAATATTAAAAAAATATGCTGTGTAAAATATGAATAATTCATGTCAGGTTGAGTGCGCTTGGTTTAACCCAGTGTTGGCTTTTTATTCATCAGCCACTCTATTAAAGTCTTTAGGGAGAAGAAGTTAACACAGTAGCAATATCCAAAGTTCTGAAGTTAGGAGCGCCAGGTTTCGCTCGAGCACAAACCATTTACTTTAATTTGTAATACGCATTCTAACCCGCATGCATAAAAAAGTTTACTTCCAGTGGTGTTTGCGCTCAAGCATAAGTGCTAAATAGCATGCCACTTGTAATCTAACCCAATGTATGTTAAATCAAAAATTATCTTTAGATAAAAATTCTCCTCAAAAAGCATTTTATTTAAAAAAAAATCATATTTAAATTGGAAAACAAATTGACTTAAACGAATAAAATCTGATTTTTTTTTTAAATCAATGATTTTTTTCCACCCTGGTTCATGAAAAAATTATGGCCTAGATTACGAGTTTTGCGTTAGAGGCTATGCGGTGCTAACGAGCAGTTTTGTCTCACTGCTCACTTACCTACAGCGCTGGTATTACGAGTTTTCAGAAACCCGTCGTTAAAAGACAAGAAGTGAGCGTTGAGCAAAATTTTGCTCATTACCGCACTCCAATACCAGCACTGCTTAAGTCAGCGGTGAGCTGGTCGTATGTGCTCATGCACGATTTCCCCATTGGAATCAACGGGGAGAGCCGGCTGAGAAAAAGCCTAACACCTGCAAAAAAGCAGCGTAAAACTCCTTACTGCAGCCCCATTGATTCCTATGGGGAAATTAAAGTTATGTCTACACCTAACACCCTAAACACCCCTAATCTTACACTTATTAACCCTAATCTGCCACCCCCGACATTGCCAACACCTACATTATAATTATTAACCCCTAATCTGCTGCCCCCAACATCGCAGACACCTACATACTATTTATTAACCCCTAATCTGCCTTCCCCAATGTCGCCGCAACCTACCTACATTTATTAACCCCTAATCTGCCACCCCAACATTAAAGTTATTAACCCCTAACACCCCCTAACTTAAATATAATTACAATAAATCTAAATAAAAATTCCTATAATTAACTAAATTATTCCTATTTAAACTAAATACTTACCTGTAAAATAAACCCTAAGAAAGCTACAATATAACTAATAGTTACATTAGCTATCTTAGGGTTTATTTTTAATTTACAGGCAAGTTTGTATTTATTTTAACTAGGTAGAATAGTTATTAAATAGTTAATAACTATTTAATAACTACCTAGCTAAAATAAATACAAATTTGCCTGTAAAATAAAACCTAACCTAAGTTACAATAACACCTAACACTACACTATAATTAAATAAATTAACTAAATTAAATACAATTACCTAAATTAAATTAGCTAAAGTACAAAAAACAAACACTAAATTACAGAAAATAATAAACAAATTACAGATATTTAAATTAATTACACCTAATTTAATAGCCCTATTAAAATAAAAAAATAAAAAAATAAAAACCTAGCCTAAACTAATCTACCAATAGCCCTTAAAAGGTCCTTTTGTGGGGCATTGCCCCAAAGTAATCAGCTCTTTTACCTGTAAAAAAAAATACAAACAACCCCCCAACAGTAAAACCCACCATCCACACAACCAACCCCCCAAATAAAATACTATCTAAAAAAAACCTAAGCTCCCCATTGCCCTGAAAATGGCATTTGGATGGACATTGCTCTTAAAAGGGCAGATAGCTCTATTGCAGCCCAAAGTCCCTAACCTAAAAATAATACCCACCCAATACACCCTTAAAAAAACCTAACACTAACCCCCTGAAGATCAACTTACCGGGAGAAGTCTTCATCCAAGCCGTGCCGAAGTCCTCAATGAAGCCGGGAGAAGTCTTCATCCAAGCCGGGTGAAATGGTCATCCAGACGGGCAGAAGTCTTCATCCAGATGGCATCTTCTATCTTCATCCATCTGGCGCGGAGTGGGTCCATCTTCAAGACATCCGACGTGGAGCATCCTCCTCATCCGACGACTAATGCTGAATGAAGGTACCTTTAAGTGACGTCATCCAAGATGGTGTCCCTTAGATTCCGATTGGCTGATAGAATTCTATCAGCCAATCGGAATTAAGGTAGAAAAAATCCTATTGGCTGATGCAATCAGCCAATAGGATTGAAGTTCAATCCTATTGGCTGATCCAATCAGCTAATAGGATTGAGCTCACATTCTATTGGCTGTTAGGGTTAGGGGTGTCACGCAAGGTAACTACCACAGCTTTCAAAAAGTCCTTTTTCAATGGAACTTCCACAGCGCCGGTATTACGAGTTTGCCTGGGAGGCCAAAAGTGAGCGGTACAGCCTATAACTACAAGATCCGTACCGTAAACTGAAAGTCAGTAGTTATGGGTTTTATGTTACAAAGCCGTAACATAAAATGTATAACTAAAGTGCTAAAAAGTACACTAACACCCATAAACTACCTATTAACCCCTAAACCGAAGCCCTCCCGCATCGCAAACACTAAAATAAATTTCTTATCCCATAATCTGCTGCTCCCGACATCACCACCACTATAAAAAACATATTAACCCCTAAACCGCCGTACTCCCGCATCGCAAACATTAGTTAAATATTGTTAACCCATAATCTGCTGTCCCTAACATCGCCGCAATTTACATTATTGTTATTAACCCCTAATCTGATGCCCCCAAAATCACGGCCACTATACTAAAGTTATTAAACCCTAAACCTAACCCTATGTCTAACCCTAACCCTAACACCCACTAACTTTAACATAATTAAAATAAATCTAAATAAAAATTACAATTAATACCTAAATAATTCCTATTTAAAACTAAATACTTACCTGTATTCTATTCTATCTATTTTAGGTTTTATTTTTAGTTCACAGCTAAGTTTGTATTTATTTTAACTAGGTAGACTAGTTAGTAAATAGTTATAAACTATTTACTAACTACCTAGTTAAAATAAATACAAACTTACCTGTAAAATAAAACTTAACCTGTCTTACACTAACACCTAACACTACAATTAAATCAATTAGATTAATTAAATACAATTAACTCAATTACAAAAAATAATAAACACTAAATTACACAAAATAAAAAAGAAATTATCAAATATTTAAACTAATTACACCTAATCTAATAGCCCTATCAAAATAAAAAAGCCCCCCAAAATAAAAAAACCCTAACCTAAACTAAACTGCCAATAGCCCTTAAAAAATCAGCTCTTTTACCTGTAAAAAAATACAAACAACCCCCCAATAGTAAAACCCACCACCCACACAACCGAACCCCCCAATTAAAATCCTATCTAAAAAAACCTAAGCTCCCCATTGCCCTGAAAAGGGCATTTGGATGGGCATTGCCCTTAAAAGGGCATTTAGCTCTTTTTCAGCCCAAACCCTAAGCTAAAAATAAAACCCACCCAATAAACCCTTAAAAACACTAACCCCCGAAGATCCACTTACAGGTTTTGAAGACCGGACATCCATCCTCAACGAAGCCAGGAGAAGTCTTCATCCAAGCGGGCAGAAGTCCTCAACGAAGCTGGGAGAAGTCTTCATCCAAGCGGCAAGAAGTCGTCCTCCAGACGGGCAGAAGTCTTCATCTAGACGGCATCTTCTATCTTCATCCTTCCGACACGGAGATTCAATCCTATTGGCTGATCCAATCAGCCAATAGGATTGAGTTTGCATTCTATTGGCTGATCCAATCAGCCAATAGGATTGAGTTTGCATTCTATTGGCTGTTCCAATCAGCCAATAGAATGCAAGCTCAATCCTATTGGCTGATTGCATCAGCCAATAGGATTTTCTTCACCTTTATTTCCGATTGGCTGATAGAATTCTATTCTTTTAAGGGCAATGCCCATCCAAATGCCCTTTTCAGGGCAATGGGGAGCTTTGGTTTTTAGATAGCATTTTATTTGGGGGGTTTGGTTGTGTGGGTGGTGGGTTTTACTGTTTTAGGGGTATGTTTGTATTTTTATTTGCCAGGTAAAAGAGCTGATATCTTTGGGGCAATGCCCAGCAAAAGGCCCTTTTAAGGGCTATTGGCAGTTTAGTTTAGGCTAGGGTTTCTTTTATTTTGGGGGGGCTTTTTTATTTTGATAGGGCTATTAGATTAGGTTTAATTAGTTTAAATATTTGATAATTTCTTTTTTATTTTGTGTAATTTAGTGTTTATTATGTTTTGTAATTTAGTTAATTGTATTTAATTAATGTAATTGATTTAATTGTAGTGTAAGGTTAGGTGTTAGTGTAAGACAGGTTAGGTTTTATATTACAGGTAAATTTATATTTATTTTAACTAGGTAGTTAGTAAATAGTTAATAACTTTTTACTAACTAGTCTACCTAGTTAAAATAAATACAAACTTACCTGTGAAATAAAAATAAAACCTAAGATAGCTATGATATAACTATTAGTTATATTGTAGCTAGCTTAGGGTTCATTTTATAGGTAAGTATTTAGTTTTAAATAGGAATTATTTAGGTATAATTGTAATTTTTATTTAGATTTATTTTAATTATGTTAAAGTTAGTGGTGTTATGGTTAGGGTTAGACTTAGGGTTAGGTTTAGGGGTTAATAACTTTAGTATAGTGGCAGCGACATTGGGGGCGGCAGATTAGGGGTTAATAACTTTAGTATAGTGGTGGCGATATTGGGGACGGCAGATTAGGGGTTAATAACTGTAATGTAGGTGGCGGCGACATTGGGGGTGACATATTAGGTGTTAATAAGTGTAATGTAGGTGGCGACGGTGTCGGGCAGCAGATTAGGGGTTAAGTGTAGGTAGGTCGCGGAGATGTTGGGGACGGCAGATTAGGTGTTAATAACTATAGACAGGCATTGGCAATGTCAGGGGTGGCAGATTAGGGGTTAATAAGTATAATGTAGGTGTCAGCGATGTCGGGGGCGGCAGATTAGGGGTGTTTAGACTCAGGGTTTATGTTAGGGTGTTAGGTGTAAACATAACTTTTTATTTCCCCATAGGAATTAATGGGGCTGCATTCCGGAGCTTTACGCTCCTTTATTGCAGGTGTTAGGCTTTTTTTTAGCTGGCTCTCCCCATTGATGTCTATGGGGAAATCCTGCATGAGCACGTAAACCCAGCTCAAAGCAGCGCTGGTATTTGGGTGTGGTATGGAGCTCAATGGAGCTCAACGCTGCAATATTGCCTACTAACGCCGGGTTTTTGCAAACCTGTAATAGCAGCGCTATAGGGAGGTGAGTGGTGGAAATAACTTGCAAGTTAGCACTGAGCTGCTCATAACGCAAAACTCGTAATCTAGCCGTAAAGGATTTAAATAGGGGACACATTCAGAAAGCAATCGCCTAGATTTAGAGTTCTGCGTTAGCCCTCCAAACCAGCGTTAAGGGGTCCTAACGCTGGTTTTGGCCGCCCGCTGGTATTTAGAGTCAGTCAGAAAAGGGTCTAACGCTCACTTTCCAGCTGCGACTTTCCCATACCACAGATCCCCTTAAGTCAATTGCGTATCCTATCTTTTCAATGGGATCTTTCTAACGCTGGTATTTAGAGTCTTGGCTGAAGTGAGCGTTAGAACTCTAACGACAAGACTCCAGCCGCAGAAAAAAGTCAGGAGTTAAGAGCTTTATGGGCTAACGCCGGTTCATAAAGCTCTTAACTACTGTGCTCTAAAGTACACTAACACCCATAAACTACCTATGTACCCCTAAACGGAGGTCCCCCCACATCGCCGCCACTCTAATAAAAAAATTTAACCCCTAATTTGCCGACCGCACACCGCCGCAACCTACATTATCCCTATGTACCACTAATCTGCTGCCCCTAACATCGCCGACACCTCCATAATATTTATTAACCCCTAATCTGCCCCCCCCCCACGTTGCCGCTATCTAACTACACTTATTAACCCCTAATCTGCCGACCGGAGCTCGCCGCTACTCTAATAAATGTATTAACCCCTAAAGCTAAGTCTAACCCTAACACTAACACCCCCCTAAATTAAATATAATTTAAATCTAACGAAATAAAATAAATCTTATTAAATAAATTAATCCTATTTAAAGCTAAATACTTACCTGTAAAATAAACCCTAATATAGCTACAATATAACGAATAATTATATTGTAGCTATTTTAGGATTTATATTTATTTTACAGGCAACTTTGTATTTATTTTAACTCGGTACAATAGCTATTAAATAGTTAATAACTATTTAATAGCTACCTAGTTAAAATAATCACAAAATGGCTGGTAAGGTAAAAGAGCTGTTAACTTTTTATTTTAGAATAGGGTAGGGCATTTTTTATTTTGGGGGGCTTTGTTATTTTTTTAGGGGGCTTAGAGTAGGTGTAATTAGTTTAAAATTCTTGTAATTTTTTTTTATTTTTTGTAATTTAGTGTTTGTTTTTTTTTGTAATTTATTTTATTTGATTTAATTGTAGATAATTGTAGATAGTTTAGTTAATTCATTTATTGAAAGTGTAGTGTTAGGTTTAATTTTAACTTAGGTTAGGATTTATTTTATACCTGTAAAATAAATCCTAACCTAAGTTAAAATTAAACCTAACACTACACTTTCAATAAATTAATTAACTAAACTATCTACAATTAAATCAACTACACTAAATTACAAAAAAAACAAACACTAAATTACAAAAATAAAAAAAAATTACAAGAATTTTAAACTAATTACACCTACTCTAAGCCCCCTAAAAAAATAACAAAGCCCCCCAAAATAAAAAAATGCCCTACCCTATTCTAAAATAAAAAGTTAACAGCTCTTTTACCTTACCAGCCCTTAAAAGGGCCTTTTGTGGGGCATGCCCCAAAGTAAACAGCTCTTTTGCATTTAAAAAAAACATACAATACCCCCCCAACATTACAACCCACCATCCACATACCCCTAATCTAACCCAAACACCCCTTAAAAAACCTAACACTAAGCCCCTGAAGATCTTCCTACCTTATCTTCACCACGCCGGGTATCACCGATTCGTCCAGAAGACAGTCCGAAGTCTTCATCCTATCCGGCAAGAAGAGGTCCAGAAGAGGGTCCGAAGTCTTCATCCTATCTGGCAAGAAGAGGACATCCGGACCGGTAGACATGTTCATCCAGGCGGCATCTTCTATCTTCATCCATTCGGCGGGACCATTTTGAAGCAGCTGACACGGATCCATCCTGATTGGCTGATTCAATCAGCCAATCAGATTTTTCCTACCTTAATTCCGATTGGCTGATAAAATCCTATCAGCCAATGAGAATTCGAGGGACGCCATCTTGGATGACGTCACTTAAAGGAACCTTCATTCGTCGGGAGTCGCCGGAAGAAGAGGATGGATCCGCGTCGGCTGCTTCAAGATGGTCCCGCTCTGCGCCGGATGGATGAAGATAGAAGACGCCGCCTGGATGAACATGTCTACCGGTCCGGATGTCCTCTTCTTGCCGGATAGGATGAAGACTTCGGACCCTCTTCTGGACCTCTTCTTGCCGGATAGGATGAAGACTTTGGACCCTCTTCTGGACGGATCGGTGATACCCAGCGTGGTGAAGATAAGGTAGGGAGATCTTCAGGGGCTTAGTGTTAGGTTTTATAAGGGGTGTTTGAGTTAGATTAGGGGTATGTGGGTGGTGGGTTGTAATGTTGGGGGGGTATTGTATGTTTTTTTAAATGCAAAAGAGCTGTTTTCTTTGGGGCATGCCCCGCAAAAGGCCCTTTTAAGGGCTGGTAAGGTAATAGAGCTGTTAACTTTTTATTTTAGAATAGGGTAGGGCATTTTTTTTATTTTGGGGGGCTTTGTTATTAGTTTAGGGGGCTTAGAGTAGGTGTAATTAGTTTAAAATTCTTGTAATCTTTTTTATTTTTTGTAATTTAGTGTTCGTTTTTTTTGTAATTTAGTTTAGTTGATTTAATTGTAGATAATTGTAGATAGTTTAGTTAATTAATTTATTGATAGTGTAGTGTTAGGTTTAATTGCAACTTAGGTTAGGATTTATTTTACAGGTAATTTTGTAATTATTTTAACTTGGTAGCTATTACATAGTTATTACCTATTTAAAAGCTATTGTACCGAGTTAAAATAAATACAAAGTTGCCTGTAAAATAAATATAAATCCTAAAATAGCTACAATATAATTATTTGTTTTATTGTAGCTATATTAGGGTTTATTTTACAGGTAAGTATTTAGCTTTAAATTGGATTAATTTATTTAATAAGATTTATTTTATTTCGTTAGATTTAAATTATATTTAACTTAGGGGGGTGTTAGTGTTAGGGTTAGACTTAGCTTTAGGGGTTAATACATTTATTAGAGTAGCGGTGAGGTCCGGTCGGCAGATTAGGGGTTAATAAGTGTAGGTAAGGTAGCAGCGACGTTGGGGGGGGGGGGGGCAGATTAGGGGTTAATAAATATAATATAGGGGTCGGCGATGTTAAGGGCAGCAGATTAGGGGTACATAGCTATAATGTAGGTTGCGGCGGTGTACGGAGCGGCAGATTATGGGTTAATAATAAAATGCAGGGGTCAGCAATAGCGTGGGGCGGCAGATTAGGGGTTAATAAGTGTAAGGTTAGGGGTGTTTAGACTCGGGGTACATGTTAGGGAGTTAGGTTAGGAAGTGTTTCCCCATAGGAAACAATGAGGCTGCGTAAGGAGCTGAACGCTGCTTTTTTGCAGGTATTAGGTTTTTTTTTCAGCTCAAACTGCCCCATTGTTTCCTATGGGGATATCGTGCACAAGCACGTTTTTTAAGCTGGCTGCGTCCGTAATCAACGCTGGTATTTAGAGTTGAAGTGGCGGTAAATTATGCTCTACGCTCCCTTTTTGGAGCCTAACGCAGCCCTTCAGAGAACTCTAAATACCAGCATTATTTAAAAGGTGCGGGGGGAAAAAAACACACGTAGCTAACGCACCCCTTCTAACGCAAAACTCTAAATCTAGGTGAATATTTTTTACTATGGGGGCGATGCTCCTGTAAAAAAAAATCAACATGGCTCCTAGAGGGATAAAGTAAAAGTAAATAGTGTGAACACCAAGTTGCCTTGGGCCTAACTTAGCACATTAACTTTCTAATATTTGCCTACCTGATATTATTTCCCAAGAAAGGTGACAATAGTTAGAAAATAATTATATGACTCATAAGACAGGGAAGACAACTGCTGTTAGCATTAGAGATATTTTGTCTAAAACGTCCAGAACAAGCGCCTTCTTGATAGTTAGTACTTAATATCTTGAGTGGGGCACATAACTTTGTACTATGACTGACTGTGATTTACTATATATTACCAACATACATATCCTTTGTCTGCATTGCATTCAAATAGTTGTAGATATGTTTTGCTCATGCTACATATTACTGAAATGTGCTTGGTAAATAAATGTCTAAAAACTGTTTATTTTTTAGGATTGTAAATGGAAAATGTATATGGAGTTAGATGGAGATGAAATTGCAATAACCTATATAAAAGATGTGACATTTACCAGGAATCACCCTGATGCTGAGGTTCTAAAGATGACAAAAGTAAGATACTAAAAGATCCATTTTTTTAAATTCATAGCAATGTTCTTTGACAGCCGCAAAATGTTTTCTCCCTTGTGTTTAAAAGAGGGTTTTGTCTTTAATCTGTTATAGTTTTTGGCTATGTTAATGGTAACATGTCCCTGTCCACACATAGGGATATGGAAATTGTTCATCTCTGTCAATAAGCAATCTGTCCCTAAGGATGAGTAGTGAGAGACAATGGGGTCTATAGCGAATCATGTCCACCAGGCATCGCTAAATGCCAACAGGATACGCTGTCAGCATTTAACATTGCACAAGCATTTGTTGTAAAATGCTTGTGCAATGCCGGCCTTGCACATTCGCGGCCAATCGGCCGCTAGCAGGGGGTGTCAATCATCCCGATTGTATCTGATCGGGATGATTGCAGTCCTCCACCTTACGACCGCTGCTTCTTATCTTAAGTTTCCGGCGAGCCAAAAACATCGGGTGGATAAAGCAGAATCCGCTGCATATTAAATCTGGCCCAATATCTTTAACCTTTTTTTCAAGATATATATATGTATGCACAGACACATGCATACACTCACACACACATGCACACCCATGCATACACAAATACACAAACGTGCGTGCGCACACACACACACACATCCACTTGTAAATACTTCCAGCATCTCTATTAAAAATTTCGTGAATAAAATCACAGAATGAATTAGCTAATTCCTCATGGATAAATGAAGAGTATAATATGATAGACATCAGCCAAAATATTGTGTTAGTGACCAATGCTTGTTGCAGTTTTTCTAATTACATATGCATTATAAAATAATTATAATTTTCATAAAATCATACAATTACTATCTTCAAGTGATAAGTATTTGTTTATTGTTTCTTTAGCCACCATTTGTAATGGAGAGGTGGATTGTGGGAATATCAGACATGGAGACTGTTGAGTGCACTGTGACATATGAGGTAAGTTACTTATAATAAAAACTTGAAAGTAGAAAAAAGGAGAATCCAGTCACTTTATTCTTACTTTTACAAGAGCTTAAGTTACAGGTAATTCATACTGATATTAGTTTTGAAGTCAAAGGACTATTAGATTAATAAATGTACAGTTACCATGGTGGGATGACTGCTCACATGAAAAAAGGGGAATTCTGTCTTTCACGTGATTGTTCTTTACCCCCTCTTTAAATCAGATAGGGAGATAGGGGCTATGTAGTAGCCCCCTACCTCACCACTAGAAATCACTGTTTAATAGTGATCAGCTGCATCCTAGGGGGGCAAGTAGTCTCATTTGAACGAAGGGGTCATTTGTCCCTCTAGCCCAAACAGGGGGGAGATAGGGGCTCCATTATAGCCCCCTCCTTTCCTGGTTAAACAGCATTTTTATACTGCTGCAGGTATCTTCCTCCAACCTCCAACTTACAGGGGCATGTGACCCTTTATTTAAAAGGGCAGACTCCCTGTAATTAGTCTGTGGGCTGAGATAAGGGCTTCCAAATTCATTTCCTCAGCCCATTGGATTTTTTTGTCTCCTAGGCAGACTCCCCTCTTTCAAGTGAGTGGTCACTTGCCCCTCTAGCCCAAACAGTGGGAGAAATAGGAGCACCGTTAAATCTCACCTGAGGTTAAACAACAATTTAAATATTTCTGCAGATAATCGCCATTTTTATGGTGATCACCAGCAACTTGCAGGGCTTGTGACATCTCAGTTGAAAGGGCTGAGATATGGGCTTGCAAAGCCCTTTCCCTCAGCCACCTGGCTTCCCACTACTAGTACCTGCATCAGTAGGTAGTCTCGCCTCCCCCTTGAAACATTAGCATGGGTGCTAGTGGTGACATCACAGGGCCTCCAAGACAGAGGCAGCAATAAGAAAAGGGACTGCAGTCTCCTTGCCCCATCTGCTGTGGAGAATCCGGATTAGAAGGGGGACACCGCAAAGTAGATGTGCATGATAAGAATGCCTTGTAATGTGCATCAAAATAGTTATGTAACTGAGCCACATTAAACCACATGCACACCGATATGATCTGTTTGTCTGTTTGCTTCACTCAAAGGTAGAGTTCAAACATGTAAAGGCCAGATTACAAGTGGTACACTATTTAGCACTTTGCTAGTAGTAAGATTTTTGCGCTTGCCAGGTAGTGTGTGTATTACAAGTTGAAAGTAAAAAAGATGTTAATTGAGCGAAATCTGTTTCGAGCTAACCAAAGGACTTAGAATATCATGACCATGTTAACTTATGTCACATTCCAATGTTCTTCACACACAGCAACATTTTTATTTTTTATTGTAAATATATATTCATACAAATGAGGGCAATGAATTTATTAACTTAAGGGGTATTCCCTCGTACTGACTCATGAAGTAGTGC
This sequence comes from Bombina bombina, assembly GCF_027579735.1. Classification (NCBI taxonomy): domain Eukaryota; kingdom Metazoa; phylum Chordata; class Amphibia; order Anura; family Bombinatoridae; genus Bombina; species Bombina bombina. Next base: position 455,849,084 of record NC_069499.1, read on the forward strand.
TTGAGTGGGGGATAAATCAATATTCTTATTCAAGATTTTGCTTAATAGTTTGGAGGTCTGTGACCAAATATTAGAAACATGACGACAGTACATCCCCCTATCTTCATGCCCTCTAAGACATTTCGCTTTAGTCGGATCTGAATTGTGCAGTCTAGAAGGATGGAAGTACCACCTAAATGCGACTTTCATATAATTTTCCTTGAGATGAGCACAAATCGAAAAAGAAGCACCTAGATTTTGAATGGCATACCATTTCTTATCTGACCAGTTAAAATTAATGTCAGTTTCCCATTTTTGCATAAAGGGGAGTTTGGTTGTTGTTGCAGGAATGTTAAATAATGGGTACAATTTAGAGATACTCTCGCTCGGAGTTGGAGGTATTGAAGGCCAGCTAGGTCGGTCTTGGGGATTAAGTTCAGCATAATGATTATAGTTTATAAACGTCTGGCCTATCAGGGTGTCAGCAATACAATACAGACCTCTATTGGCCCACTTTTCTTGGAGAGAAACATCGAAAGAATTGGATAAGGTAACCAACGGGGTCGCCCTAGACCTTTCTGATAGTAGAGGAAATTTATTGTTTAAGAAGTCCCATAGTGATATCGTATGGGAGATGGAAGAGAAAGTCCTCCAAGCTTGAGGTCTATGAGTTCTGTCAGAACAGAGTAGTTTGTATATGGGAGAAACCATTATCATATCTGATTCTAGCTGGGCCCCTTTGAATATTATCTGTTTTATTATGTCATAAAGTTGTTTGGGATGTTCTAGCTGCAAAATAATAAGCAAGTAAGTCTGGTAGACCCATAACTCCCCCTCCTTCTATGGTGACATAACGTTTGCCTGTTGACTCTGGGTTTTTTCCTCTTTCATATAAAAGAAATAATGTCTTTTTGAAGTTTGTTTAACATGTTCACAGGAACAGTAATAGGGAGAATTCTAAACAAATACAGTAACTTTGGGAGTATAGACATCTTAATTGCAATTAATTGACCATACAATCCCATCTCACAAACATACTTTTTATTTGGGAAAGCAATGGGAGGTAGTTAAGTTGGTATAAGTAATCTATCTTATTAGTAAGAGTGACACCCAGGTATCACCTTCCTTTCTCTGCCCATACGAAGTTAAAGATAAGCTTGGTAAATTTCTTAGTGTGCTGTGGTAGATTGATACTAATAGCCTGACATTTGTCATTATTGATCTTATAACCTGAGATTCTCATGAATCTGCCTATGGTAGAGTATATCAAGGGGAGAGAAATCATAGATTTGGTGATAGAAAATATTACATAATCTGCAAATAAACTAATTTTATATTCATGAGAGTTTACAGTGATCCCTGAAATGTCTTTATTCTGTTGAATATGGGCTGCTAGTGGCTCTTATGCATAGTGCAAAGAGCAGTGGTGAGAGGGGGCATCACTGTCTTGTCCTATTTGAAATGTATATAGGTTTTGACTTATATCTAACTATTTGAACAAAGGCTGATGGTTGGGAGTAGAAAGAGTATATTGCAGTGCTGAATATTCCTGTGATATCCATTATTTCCAAAACAGAGTTTAAGTAATTCCAGTTTACTCGTTCAAATGCCTTCTCTGCGTCCAAAGAGAGGAACAGAGAAGGCACTTTGTTTGTTGATGCATAATCAATTAGAGCTATCAATTTCCTAACATTATCTGGGGCTTCCCTGTAGAATATGAAAATCCATCTGATCTGGGTGTATAATTTGGGTAATAGGTCATTCAGCCTGGATGCTAAAATTTTGGAAAAAATCTTGATATCCTGGTTTATGATGGAAATCGGCCTATAATTATTACAATGCTGTTTATTTTTTGCCGGGTTTCAGAATTACTGAGATGCGGGCTATTAAGAGTTAATTGGGAATATTACCTCCTATTAATGTGATTAAAGGTTGTGACCAATAAAGGGCTGATTTCATCTATAAATAGTTTGTAAAAGATGCCAGAGTATCCATCAGGGCCTGGGGCTTTACTAGTTTTAAGATTACGGATAGTTTGCCTTACCTCTTGCAAGGTGATAGCGGAGTTTAATTTATTTAGGTTGTCAGGATCAAGTTTAGGTAATTGACATGCTTGTAAGAATTATTGTGTGTCTGTTATGAGCTGTGCTCTATTACTGCTTGTGGGTGGAGCATAGAGGGTCTGATAAAAATTGGCGAAAGTATCCGCAATAACTTGTGGATGGTTAGTGGTGGACCCGTTAGGTATTTGGATTTGTTGGACTGATGTTAATCTGGTGACCCTGAGAAGCTAATTAATGACTAACTTGAACTTGTAAATAATAATGACAACCAACAAACTAATAAAGATTAAAAAAAAACAGGTGATAGAATGATATTTGTCACCCAATATAATACCTTGGCTCCTAAAATTTCAAATATTATTAATAAATATTGGTATATTCTAAAAGATTGCAACCCTCAGATTGAAAATTTTCAACAAAATACGATGACGGCATATAAAAAAACAAAAACTTGAGAGATGTTTTGGTACGTGCAGATATAGGTAGTAGAAAGACTAGTGTACAAACCCCAATAGGATCTAATAGAACTGGATGCTATCCCTGTTTGCATTGTAGTCATTGCAGCTCTATTATTAAGGGTGAGAATTTTTTACATCCTATAAATGGGACAAAATATCAAATAAAGGATTACTTGACCTGTAGAAGTACATATGCAATATATATAATTAAATGTGCTTGTGCTAGGATTTATGTTGGTGAAACGAGTAGGAAGGTGAGGGAAAGAATGACTGAACACAAATCGAATATTAGGACTAACAACAAAGATGCCCCCCTTTCCTATCACTTCCTCTCCATGGGACATAATATTAGCCAATTACGGTTTCAAGTAATAGAACATGTTGCTAGGCCCAGGAGGGGAGGTGATAGGGAACTTATATTAAAAAGAAGAGAAATGTTTTGGATAAGAAAATTGAATGCTTTATAACCCAAAGGTCTTAATAAAGACTTTGGTTACTGTTCCTTTAAGTTAAACCTGTTTAATATCAATCTTGCATGATTCTGAAATTTAATTTTGTATAGATTTTGTATAGGTTTGTTCTATTTTAATATGATTTTAAAGTAAATGTGTTTTTAAAAATACACATGTGATATACACAAAAAATTTTTTGTAAAAAATACACAAGATGGCAGTGTTGATTAAGCTGACAATTGTTTGTTGGGTATAAAAGGCACACCTGTACATAGGTATTTTGACATGACTTAGAACCAATTGCTGGTTTGAAATGTTGTTGTTTTTTGTATGGACCCTGCATAAAACAATAAAGGTCTTTTAAACTATGACTTGGAGGCTGGAAATCCGTTTGAATTTTGGAATGTGATATTGGGACCTGGCTAATCCCCTTTTTTCTGTGCCCCAAGATATTTTGTGAGAGGTGCTGACTTCATTCAAAAATTATTTTCATTTAATCTGGTGATATTCAATTTATTGGCAAGCATCTTACCGGGTTTGTTAGCATGGATAAAATATTGTGTATCAATAAGTCATATTGATTTGGTAGCTTCTCCGGGTTAACAAGTTGTCTAAGGATGATTTTTTGGAGTTAAAAGTTTGGAGTGGAGTATAATCACAGGTATGATTATGTTTAAATTGTAATTGTATAATTTCCTCCTTAAGTTTGTTAATTTGAAGCTGTGATTCTTCTGGGTTTTTTGGCTAGATTCTTTGATCAGGATACCTCGTGTGAAAGCGTTAAGAGCTCCTCAAACAATTTTTTTTTTTACTGTGTTACAGTTAATCTCTAGGAATTTATTGATTGCTGTCTTTAGAGTTTGTGTGAATGGTTTACCTCTTTGTAATGTGGGGTTTAGGGTCCAACTCTTATTTCTAGAAGGGTCTATCAAGCCCGTCAGGCTAGTCGCTACTATATTGTGGTCAGACCAGGTAATTTTAGAGGCCACCACAAGGGGAGAGAGAATCTGACTAATTAGGATATGGTCTATTCGCAAATACACATTATGCACTGCGGAATAGTAGGTATTGTTTTAGCATTATGAGCTCTCCAACTGTCAATCAAATTGTGGTCGAGTAAAAAAATAATTCAGTATTTTTTTAGATTTGCGGGTTTGAGAGGAAAGATGGGATAGTGATCTATCTAATTATGAATCCACTACTAGATTAAAATCACCCCCTAAAATTAAGCGATATTGTTTCCAATTTGTTAGAAGTTTGCTAATCTTAGTTAGGAAAGAGGCCTGGTCTTAATTTGGGGTGTATATATTTCCGATTATAATGGGGGTATCATGAATTTTACCTATTTCTATAATATAGCGTCCCATTTTATCAATAACAGTCTTGTCCTCTTTGAAATTGAGACTAGAGTGGATAAGAATGGAAACTCCACACTTCTTTTTTTGGCAAGTAGCGTGAAATTGCGTAGTGTAAGTTGTGTGCCAGTATTTGGGCATTTTTGTTTTAGTAAAGTAAATCTCTTGCATGAGGACTATATGTGTATTTAGGGATTTGTATGTGGATATGGCCTTGTGTCTTTTTATGTTAGAATGTAGTGTTGAGAAACAACATTTATCAACATTTTTAAGATTAAGGGAGAGTACAGAAGAAGAGAAGGGAGAGGGATGGGAAAGAGATGTTGGTTAAGACACCTCTAGACTCACCCATACCTTCAAGGCTGGACCTTACCCTCTGCATTAGGCTGTAATATTCAGATACATAGAACATAAATAGTAGAGAGGACATCTTGAACATTGAGTTATGTGATCTTGACCTGGTAAAAGAACAAATGAAATCAAAACAAACAAATAACTTTAACTATATAACATTACAGTTAACCAGAAACAAACTAGAAGTTCAGGTACAACAAAGTACAACCATGGGATATTGAAGTAGTACCCATGGTGTAGGCTGGTATTAGTGGACTCAACGAGAGGGAAAGGCAAAGGGAGAGGAACATAGATGAAAAACCATATATCAATAATCTTGTGTTAGTGAGGAAGGTAGGTAGTCACATAGATTGTCAATCATAAGAAAATTTTCCCAAAAACAAGAAACAAGCCTACTCAAGGCATAGGTAATGGAGTTCAGTATAGTGCCTGAATTAGTCAGGTAGGACTATCAAGCTCTTGCCTGGGCCTTTTGTTCTTACCATTTCTTCCAACTGGTGTCCAGTCATAGGTTATACCTTTGCACTGTGGTTTAGGAGAATGAGTAGTATTCTTGGTTACCTTCTCAAGTTGCACTTTTTCTAGGATGAATTGTCCTCCTTTTAAAGAAGAGCAGAAGTAGGCTTAAATGGAAAAGCTCCATCTATATTTAATTTGGGCTTTGATCAAAACTGAGATTATAGGTTTAAGCTCTCGCCTCCTCCTGAGGGTGGTGAGTGAAAGATCTGTAAATAATTGCAAGGTATGTCCTTCAAATGTCACTTAAGGTAATCTTCTCAACGCTTGCATAATCTGACCCTTGATGTGATAGTAATGCAATTTAGTGATCACATCCCTGGAAGCTGACGATGTTGGAGGTTTAGCGAGGGCCCTATGAACCCTGTCCATTAGGAATTAAAGCATTCTTTAACAGCTTGTGTATGTCCCTTCATTGTGGCCATAAAGGATGTACAAGCTCTCAAGTTAGTGTATTTCCTTAACAGGTTAAAGCTTTTTTTATTAGCAGGCTCCTGAATAAGTATGTCAGGGAAGGGGCCCGTTGAGTCTGCTCTTGTGTGGTGGAGTTATTCGCACATATCAGAAGGGGTTAATGATCCAAACATTCCTTATGAAGGGGCAACATGAATGAAAAAAGGTTCAGATTTTGAGGCTTTTGATGAGGCTTTCTCACGGTATCCCTGTTCTGCAGCTAAAACCCAGAGCAGGGGTAAGAAGAGGGTATATTGCAAAGTCCTCCAAATCCTGTCTAACACCTATCCATGTAAATTGATTCAACAGCATGTAAAAATGAAGTGAGCTTCTCTGCATATAACCATCCCTAAGTGTATAGGCAATGATCATAGATATATGCACAGTTTCCTGTTAGAAATAATTAAATTACTGCCACCAATCCCCTATTTGGGCTCAGTAGAGATAAAGTAATTGCAACCGTTATCTATGATGGCATACTTGTTATGGGAAGTTTGCACTGTGTTGCAGATCAGTTTAGTTTAGCCTTGTGATGCTTTAATCAAGTGTATAATAAAGTTGACTGCAAACCTACATATATATGTAAACTTGATGAAGTTCAGATTCAATTCCCTGATGAACTGTGTAAGGAGAAAGGGGTTTCCTGCTCCAGGAAGGCCGCTGCTTCTAAATAATGTCAATGGTGGTTTCCCGCCATCAAGATTAGCTAGCCTCTGCTAATGCGATCTGCGTCCTCCCTCACCTGCAGGAGATATTGCAGATTAAGGTCACAGATGGTGAGTCCCTGTGGTATCCCTTAATGGCTGGCTGGTGGAAGATGAAAAGCGCCTGATCTGTACAGCAGGGTAGAGAAAATGGCAGACTCAGAAAATGCTAATGCCTTAGAACAATTAAGAATGGAAAATTAAATGGTGGCCTAAAGACTTTCTTGGACTCCCTTGCAGGTAAATGAAGTGTGCCTGTCCAAAAGTTATGATAATAGAATAAAGTCAGGACTTTCTTTAGCTTAGAATTCTAGAGCCATCAAAGCTGGGGTGGATTCTCTTACCCCCCTTCTAACCAGGATGGGCTGGCTTAGGACCTGCACTGTTTTTTTCTTCTTTTTCTTTTAAAACTGTAATTTCAAAGTGTACCTCTGTATATTTTTCTGTATTTTACTAATGTGACCATTTTTGCCATAATAAAGATTTATTATTATGGTTTTGTCTTTTGTCTTAACATTTTAATTCACGTTACCAAAGAGACTGGTATTAATAGTACTGTATTTTTTTGACAAATTTTTGCCAAATTATGCTTTGGGATTTTTAATCTGTTAGTCATTTAGTTATTTTTTCCTTACGATTTCCAATATAATAATTTTAAGATGGTGCCAGAATTTATTTAACTGCAGAAAGTGGGTGGTGATAAAAGTTTTTTTTGTATTTTCTTTAGCTATAATAGTTTAGAGAGTGTTTTGTTTATACTTTTACTCTTCACATCTCAGTCACAGTCTGATCAGGAGAGGTGTTCTTGACAATCATAATGCAGGTTCCCCACCATGTTGTTACTTGCAGGGCTAGGGCTATACTCTCGGGTGGGTTCCCACAAGTATTGCTAACCCTCAGGGAGTGTATAATGTGTAGGAACTGGCAATGTTGGTGCCAGGTGTAATACAATGTGTTATATCTCTGGGATTTTATTTTGTATTAATTGGTCAATCCCACTCCATGATAAAGTTAAAGTGCTATCAGGTTGTGTATATCTTCATTATGTTGGTCTCTTAATGCTAATATATTATCTGGGTCTTGCATTGATTTACCTTATGTTTAATTTATTTTGGGTTTATGCATTTACAATTGTACTTTTTTTTTTAAACTGTCTATTTAAATATTGTGTTACTTTGTAGCATATCCACTATTCTGTAGTCCTGTTGTGTGAGGACCAGTGCTGCTAGAGTTATGAAACCAAAGCTACTAACAAAACAAGCTTTAAAGGAATAGTCTAGTTGAAATTAAACTTTCATGATTCAGATATTTTTAAGCAACTTTCTTATTTACTCCTATTATAATTTTTTCTTTGTTCTCTTGGTATCTTTATCTGAAAAAGCAAGAATGTAAGCATAGGAGCCGGCCCATTTTTGGTTTAGCACCTGGGTAGTGCTTGCTGATTGGTGTCTAAATGTAGCCAATAATCAGCAAGCGCTACCCAGGTGCTAAAACAAAAATGGGCTAGCTCCTAAGCTTACATTCAAATAAAGAGAACGAATAAAAATTGACAATAGGAGTAAATTAGAAAGTTGCTTAAAATTGCATGCTCTATCTGAATCATGAAAGTTTAATTTTGAATAGACGATTCCTTTAAGTTTTCATTTTTTTCATGGTTTTTCTAGTTTACAGAAGTAACCCAGATTACACACATTTACAGAAGCTGAAACTCTGAGTGTGACTGCTGATATCTACTGCCTATTGGCTAGATTACGAGTTTTGCGTTATGAGGGGTGCGGTACTAACTTGCAAGTTATTGTCACCGCTCACTTACCTACAGCGCTGGTATTACAGAATTTAAAAAAAACGCGTTATCAGGCAAGAAGTGAGCGTAAAGCAAAATTGAGCTACATACTGCACTCCAATACCAGCGCTGCTGAAAGCTGCGGTGAGCTGGTTTTACGTGCTCATGCACGATTTCCCCATAGACATCAATGGGGAGAGCTGGCTGAAAAAAAGCCTAACACCTGCAATAAAGCAGCATAAAGCTCCCCGACATCGCCGACACCTACATTATACTTATTAACCACTAATCTGCTGCCCCCAACATCGCCGACACCTACATTATATTTATTAACCCCTAATCTCCCGTCCCCAATGTCGCCGTAACCTACCTACACTTATTAACCCCTAATCTGCCGTCCCCAATGTCGCCACCACTATAATAACTATATTAACCCCTAAACCGCCGTACTCCCGATCGCAAACACTAGTTAAATATTATTAACCCCTAATCTGCTGCCCCTAACATCGCCGCAACCTACCTACATTTATTAACCCCTAATCTTCCGCCCCCAATGTTGCCGCCACTATACTAAACGTATTAACCCCTAAACCTGTCTAACCCTAACACCCCCTAACTTAAATATAATTAAAATAAATCTAAATAAAACCTACTTTCATTACCTAAATAATTCCTATTTAAAACTAAATACTTACCTGTAAAATAAATTTGTATTTATTTTAACTAGGTAGAAACGTTACTAAATAGTTATTAACTATTTACTAACTACCTAGCTAAAATAAATACAAATTTACCTGTAAAATAAAACCTAACCTGTCTTACACTAACACCTAACCTTACACTACAATTAAATCAATTACATAAATTAAATACAATTACCTAAATTACAAAAACAAACAAACACTAAATTACACAAAATAAAAAAAGAAATGATCAGATATTTAAACTAATTACACTTAATCTAATAGCCCTATCAAAATAAAAAAGAGCCATAAAAAAAAAAAAACCTAGCCTAAACTAAACTACCAATAGCCCTTAAAAGGGCCTTTTGCGGGGCATTGCCCCAAAGAAATCAGCTCTTTTACCTGTAAAAAAAATACAAACAACTCCCCAACAGTAAAACCCACCACCCACACAACCAACCCCCCCAAATACAATCCTAACTAAAAAAACCTAAGTTCCCCATTGCCCTGAAAAGGGCATTGGATGGGCATTGCTCTTAAAAGGGCATTTAGCTCTTTTTCAAGTGCCCATACCCCTAATCTAAAAATAAAACCCACTCAATAAACCCTTAAAAAAGCCTAACACTAACCCCCGAAGATCCACTTATAGTTTTTGAAGATCGGACATCCATCCTCAACGAAGTGGCAGAAGTCCTCATTAAAGCCGGCAGAAGTCTTCATCTAAGCGGCCGAAGTCTTCATCCAGACGGCATCTTCTATCTTCATCCATCCGGCGCGGAGCGGCTCCATCTTCAAGACATCCGGCGCGGAGCATGCTCTTCAATCGAAGTCTTCTTGCAGAATGAAGGTTCCTTTAAATGACGTCATCCAAGATGGCGTCCCTTGAATTCTATCAGCCAATCGGAATTAAAGGTGAAAAAATCATATTGGCTGATTGGATCAGCCAATAGGATTGGAGCTCAATCCTATTGGCTGATTGCATCAGCCAATAGGATTTTTTCACCCTTAATTCCGATTGGCTGATAAAATTCTATCAGCCAATCAGAATTCAAGGGACTCCATCTTGGATGACGTAATTTAAAGGAACCTTCATTCTGCAAGAAGACTTCGATTGAAGAGGATGCGCGGCACCGGATGTCTTGAAGATGGAGCCGCTCCGCCCGCCGGATGGAAGATAGAAGATGCCGTCTGGATGAAGACTTCTGCGGGCTTGGATGAAAACTTCGACCGCTTGGATGAAGACTTCTGCCGGCTTTGATGAGGACTTCTGCCGCTTCGTTGAGGATTGATGTCGGGTCTTCTATAAGTGGATCTTCGGGGTTAGTGTTAGGCTTTTTTAAGGGTTTATTGGGTGGGTTTTAGTTTTAGATTAGGGGTTTGGGCACTTTTCAGGGCAATGGGGAGCTTAGGTTTTTTTAGTTAGGATTTTATTTGGGGGGTTGGTTGTGTGGGTGGTGGGTTTTACTGTTGGGGGGTTGTTTGTATTTTTTTTTACAGGTAAAAGAGCTGATTTATTTGGGGCAATGCCCCGCAAAAGGCCCTTTTAAGGGCTATTGGTAGTTTAGTTTAGGCTAGGTTTTTTTTATTTTGTGGGGGGTCTTTTTTATTTTGATAGGGCTATTAGATTAGGTGTAATTAGTTTAAATATCTGATAATTTCTTTTTTATTTTGTGTAATTTAGTGTTTATTATTTTTGTAATTTAGTTAATTGTATTTAATTTATGTAATTGATTTAATTGTAGTGTAAGGTTAGGTGTTAGTATAAGACAGGTTAGGTTTTATTTTACAGGTAAATTTGTATTTATTTTAGCTAGGTAGTTAGTAAATAGTTAATAACTATTTACTAACTAGTCTACCTAGTTAAAATAAATACAAACTTGCCTGTAAAATAAAAATAAACCCTAAGCTAGCTACAATGTAACTATTAGTTATATTGTAGCTAGCTTAGGGTTTATTTTACAGGTAAGTATTTAGTTTTAAATAGGAATTAATTAGGTAATGATAGTAGGTTTTATTTAGATTTATTTTAATTATATTTAAGTTAGGGGGTGTTAGGATTAGACTTAGGTTTAGGGGTTAATAAATTTAGTATAGTGGCGGCGACGTTGGGGGCGACAGATTAGGGGTTAATAAATGTAGGTAGGTGGCGGCGATGTTAGGGGTGGCAGATTAGGGGTTAATAATTGTTACGGTTACCCTTAGTCTCGCTGAGAGATGGACCGCTTAGTAGCCTGGATCCCTATTGCTAAAGAGGGGAGAAGCTGCTTTCCATAGTATTCTATATGAGTCTCGCAAATATAGAATAATCTCCCTTAGCTGCAGTACAGCTAGGATACCCTTCTGCCCACAAAAACGAGTCAACGCTGCGATTGAGGGTCAAACAAGAACTCAGGACTGGGATGCCCAGCCTGCTTTTTATTAAGGTTACATGCACACAGGGCACTCCCAGGGGGAGAGGGGGGGAAGCACAAAATCCCCCATCACACATTTAGATAGAGAGCACTGTCCTTTGACAGGCCACAATAGGATTACAGTACTTAAGATAACAAGTTTACAAGTTCATCTTATCAATTAGCAGTCTGGCTCCAGAGGTGATTAGACAATAGTTTCTAAAAGCTGAAAAAAAGAGTTAACTCTTTATGAAATGATACTTGTTACGGTTTTCTTGGAGCCCTTCTTAGGCGCTGGCTTGCTGGTTCAGGCATTGCTGCTGGGAAATAAGCTCTTCACAACAAAATAACTAATGCTTCTGTAACAGTGCTCCCTTTCTGTGGAACACTCTGGCAGACACGGTCTGACCCCTTTTCGGGGCAGACTAAGGCTGTCCAGACCGCTGGTTATGCGGGGCTGAGGTCGGTTTGTCTGGACAACCCGTCGGCGTTGCCATTCTGTTTCCCAGGTCTGTAAGTAATGGTGAAATTGAAGGGTTGCAACGATAAGCTCCAACGTAATAGCCTGCCGTTATCTCCAGAGACCCGGTTCAGCCACACCAACGGGTTATGGTCGGTGACCAGAGTGAACTCCTGACCATATAAATAGGGAGTCAATTTCTTTAATGCCCACACCAAAGCCAAACACTCCTTTTCGACCGCTGCATAGCTGACTTCGCGGGGCAGGAGCTTCCGGCTGATGTAGGCAACTGGATGCTCCCCTCCATCTTCGCCTACTTGGCTGAGGACGGCTCCCAGCCCGAACATGGAAGCATCTGTATGGACGATAAAACGTTTGTTAAGGGCTGGGGCCGCCAGGACAGGAGCGTTAATTAGAGCATTTTTGAGAGCCTGGAAAGCCGTTTCACAGTGGGGAGACCACAGGACCTGTCGAGGTAAGTTCTTCTTGGTCAAGTCAGTCAGGGGTTTGGCAAGTGTGCTGTAGTCTGGTACGAACCGTCTATAGTACCCTGCCGTGCCCAGGAAGGCTAGGACCTGAGTCTTAGTGATGGGGGTGGGCCAATTGGCGACAGCTTCTATTTTGGCCGGCTCTGGTCGCTGTTTTCCACACCCCACCCGGTGACCCAGGTACTGTACCTCGGCCATCCCAAAGTGGCATTTCTCTGGCTTCAGAGTCAGGCCAGCAGCCCGGATCTGATCCAGAACCATTCCCACATGAGCTAAGTGGTCCTCCCAGGACTCACTGTGGATCGCTATGTCGTCCAGGTAGGCGCAAGCAAAACTCTGGAAGCCATCCAGGAGCCTATCCACCAAGCGCTGGAATGTAGCTGGGGCATTCTTCATCCCAAACGGCATTACCCTAAACTGATATAAGCCGAATGGGGTGACGAATGCCGACTTGGGGATAGCCTCCGGGGCCAGGGGAATCTGCCAGTAACCTTTGCAGAGGTCAATAGTGGTCAGGTAATTTCCCCTGGCTATACGATCGAGTAGCTCGTCTACCCTGGGCATAGGGTAAGCGTCCGTCACGGTATTTTCATTGAGCCTCCGATAGTCTACGCAGAACCGGGTGGTCCCATCTTTCTTGGGCACCAAGACAACTGGGGAGGCCCAGGGACTATCGGAGGGCTCAATTACCCTGAGCTGGAGCATCTCATCGATCTCCTTCTTCATTCCTGTCCTAACTGCTTCGGGGATTCGGTACGGAGCCTGGCGCAAGGGAGCTTGTCCCGGAGTATCTACCTGGTGGGTGGTTAAAGTAGTGTACCCTGGCTTCGGGGAGAAGGTGAGGTGTTTGGACTGGAGGAGTTGGTTGAGCTGCTCCCTTTCAGTGGGGCTAAGTCGGTCCCCTATCTGAACCTGTGCCACTATACCTGTGGGGAGGCTCTTTTCTAATAGGTCTGGAATGGGTAAACTGTCGGGGTCTTCCTGAGGGGAACAACATACGGCCGTCACGTTCTCTGGTCGCTCAAAATATTCCTTGAGCATGTTTACATGGAATGTCTTTCTAAGATTGTTGTCGTGGCAGCTAGCTATCACATAAGTGGTGTCTCCCCTTTTCTCTACGATCTGGTAGGGACCCTGCCAGGACGCCTGCAATTTGTCTGTCTTCACCGGCTTAAGTACTAACACCTTTTGTCCTATGGTGAAGATTCTCTTTCGGGCCCCCCGATCGTACCATACTTTCTGTCTTCTCTGGGCCAACTGGAGATTAGCCCGCATGGATTTGGCTAATTGCTCCATTCGGTCCCTGAGTTCCAGCACGTATGGCACAATGGGGACACCGTCAGCCTCCATCTCTCCCTCCCAGTGCTCCCGGATCAGGTTTAGGGGTCCCCGTACCTTTCTTCCGTAGAGCAACTCGAAGGGAGAGAACCCTGTCGTTTCCTGGGGCACCTCCCGATAAGCAAATAGGAGGTGCGGCAGGAAGCGTTCCCAGTCTCGGTATTCCTGAGTGAACGTCTTGAGCATTTGCTTGAGGGTCCCATTGAACCTCTCACACAGCCCGTTCGTCTGGGGGTGGTATGGGGAGCTCAGGAGGGACTTAATTTTGCAAACCTGCCAGAGTTGTTGGGTCAATTCAGCCGTAAATTGGGTGCCTCGGTCGGATAGGATTTCTTTTGGAAATCCTACCCGGGAGAACACCTCTACTAGTGCATTCGCTACCGTATCCGCTTGTATGTTGGATAGGGCGACAGCCTCTGGGTACCTGGTAGCGTAGTCCACTACGGTAAGAATGTATCGCTTACCGGAGGGACTAGGGGTAGCCAGTGGTCCCACTAGGTCAATAGCAACCCGGCTGAAGGGTTCCTCTACAATGGGCATATTTACTAGCTGGGCTTTAGGGTGATCGCCTCGCCTTCCTACTCGTTGACACACATCGCAGGTGTTACAGTAAGTTCTAACGTCAGCGTGCACCCCTGGCCAAAAGAACGTGTGAGTAATGCGGTGTAGGGTACGGGTAACGGCTAGGTGGCCTGCTAAGGGGATGTCGTGGCCTATTTTGAGGATTTCTTGACGGTATTTGTGGGGCACTACCAGCTGTCGCCTACGCTGTCCCCTTTTCTCTGTCCAGCGGTATAGTTTCCCTTTTTCCCATAAGAATGTTTCGTTATCTGCCCCGCCCCCTCCGGTCTCTGCTCGTTCCCGGTACTTTTGTAAGGTCGGGTCAGTCTTAGACTCTGCCTCGAAAGCATCTGGGGTGTCCCAGGGTATGGGGCCTAACCTGTCAGGCAAGGTCGGGGTAGGTCTTACCTGTGTCTCCCGCACTGGTGAGAGCTCTCGCTCCGTCCGGGCTTGGGCCCGTGTAGTCACTGGGTCCGCCTCGTTGTTGCATACTGGAGCATAGGCAGAAGTCATGGGGCCCAAATCGTTGCCCAGTAGTACTTCGGCAGGTAAATTATCCATTAGGCCCACGTTCACAGCCCCCTTTCCCGCTCCCCAATCAAGATGTACTTTAGCTGTTGGAATTTTGTACACATCCCCCCCCGCCACTCTAACGGCCACAGTCTGTCCGGATCGCTTGTGCTCTGGCACCAAATGACTCTGTACCAGCGTGATAGTAGCCCCTGTGTCTCGCAATCCCTCGGTAGATCGCCCCTCGAGCCATACCCTCTGCCGATGGTGCTGGCGGTTATCTGAGGCAGCATATACAGGGTCTGCCTCGTGAAGCGGCCCCACATATCCCTCCATAGGGGCCTCTTGGTTAACACAGAGGGCCCGGGCCGGACGATAGGACCCAGAGGGGTAATTGTAATTCCTGGGTGTCTGGTGCGTATTAAGGGGGCAGCTAGCCATGAAATGCCCTGGTTGCTTGCATCGGTGGCAAGTCGGTCTGGGACGCTCAGAGCTGTTATTGGGTGGTCCTGAGTGTCGGACGGGCCCTGTGGGCACCGGGGCTCGGAATTCAGCACGAGGGGGTGCACGGTAAACCTCTCTGGGTTCGACCCGTGCTGGAGCTCGGTAGTTCATGGGTTCGTGAAGACGGGAGTCATAATGTTCATCGGCCAATTTGGCTGCTTCTTCTAAGGTAGAAGGCCGCCTGTCTCGCAGCCATTCCTTCCCTTGCTGTTCCATGCCATTATAAAAATGTTCTAAGAGAAACAATTGTAAAATTTCCTCCCCAGTCACCGCTTTACATCCGCTCAGCCAGTGATTTGCCGCTCTCCGCATTCGGTGCGCCCATTCCATATGGGTATCGTTAGGCTTCTTTTCCGTGCCCCGAAACTGTCGGCGATACGTGTCCGGAGTTACAGCGTACCGTCGCAACAGTGTCTCCTTAACTAGCTCATACTGTGTCACTTCCTCAGCACCCAGAGTACGAAAGGCTTCCAGGGCTCGCCCGGATAGTTTCCCAGACAATATCGTGGGCCACTCTCTGTTGGGAATCTGGTGCAGGGCACATTGCCTTTCGAAGTCCGCCAAATATTCATCAATCCCTGTCTCGCTCTCTAGGAAGGGTCGAAATGCCGCATAGGGTATCTTGGGCCTCCCAGCATTTTCGACAGGGATGATTACCTGCGGGGCTTCAGCATTGCGGTGTGCGTTCGCTAGGTTGAGTTCGTGGGCTCGAGTCTCTCGTATATCCTCGTCCGCCTCCGCCATCAACTGCTGTACCAATTCCATGGAGGGGTTCGGCCCGTATAATGAGAGCCTTTCCCGAACAATCCTGGTTTTTTCGTCACTAATCGTGGTCGGTGTTTCCGCCATTGTGAAGCTCTGATCCAGTTCGGTCAATTCTGCGATTAGCTCTCTCCTCGGCCGGTTGCTGGCGTACCCCCCTCTGCTTTCAAGTAAATCCTTTAGGGTTGTACGCTTCAATTTTTCGTAAGCGCTCTCCATCCGTTCTGTACCTCTCCTAGGAAATCCAGGAAAATCCCGCCGCTGCCGCCAAATGTTACGGTTACCCTTAGTCTCGCTGAGAGATGGACCGCTTAGTAGCCTGGATCCCTATTGCTAAAGAGGGGAGAAGCTGCTTTCCATAGTATTCTATATGAGTCTCGCAAATATAGAATAATCTCCCTTAGCTGCAGTACAGCTAGGATACCCTTCTGCCCACAAAAACGAGTCAACGCTGCGATTGAGGGTCAAACAAGAACTCAGGACTGGGATGCCCAGCCTGCTTTTTATTAAGGTTACATGCACACAGGGCACTCCCAGGGGGAGAGGGGGGGAAGCACAAAATCCCCCATCACACATTTAGATAGAGAGCACTGTCCTTTGACAGGCCACAATAGGATTACAGTACTTAAGATAACAAGTTTACAAGTTCATCTTATCAATTAGCAGTCTGGCTCCAGAGGTGATTAGACAATAGTTTCTAAAAGCTGAAAAAAAAGAGTTAACTCTTTATGAAATGATACTTGTTACGGTTTTCTTGGAGCCCTTCTTAGGCGCTGGCTTGCTGGTTCAGGCATTGCTGCTGGGAAATAAGCTCTTCACAACAAAATAACTAATGCTTCTGTAACAATAATATTTAACTAGTGTTTGTGATGTGGGAGTGCGGCGGTTTAGGGGTTAATAAGTTTATTATAGTGGAGGCGATATCCGGAGCGGCAGATTATGGTTTAATCATTTTATTTTAGTATTTGCGATGCGGGAGGGCCTCGGTTTAGGGGTTAATAGGTAGTTTATGGGTGTTAGTGTAGTTTTTAGCACTTTAGTTATGAGTTTTATGTTACAGCTTTGTAGCGTAAAACCCATAACTACTGACTTTCAGTTTACGGTATGGATCTTGACGGTATTGGCTGTACCGCTCACTTTTTGGGCTCCCAGGCAGACTCGTAATACCGGCGTAAAAGAAGTCCCATTGAAAAAAGACTTTTACCTTTATGCTGCTTTTTCACCCATAACGCAAAACTCCTAATCTAGTCGTATGTTACCCACTGCCCTTCTCTTCTGGGTATTGGCAGATCTGTTTTCTTTACCTAACCCTACCTGGATGATCCCTGGTTCCTTTTGTACTGTAACCTAATTTCCTATTTGCCTCAGCATTTTTTTTTCCTTCTAGAACTGTTTATACATATCACAGAGATATATGTGTATATACTTTATTTGATATAAGTAATTTTAACTATTTGAGGTTGTTTGTCACACCTGAATACACTGGATAGGATATTCTACATCTTTAATGGCATTTTGAAACAATTATGTGAAGTGTGAACAAATAGGTTTGGTATATCCCATCCATATATAAATATACCGTATCTGCAGGGTATTTACTTTGTATAAATGTTGCTTTCGACTAGATATTTCATGTCTGATCTGAGTTCTGTTGTTTGGGATATGTAAAGGAGTTTTTGGGTATACATTTGATGGTAGTTGTGATATTTTGAGAATTTAGCTTCTTATGGGTTTTACTCGCAACATCTGAGATCTGATTAAACACATTAACGTTAAAACAAAATTACAGAGTACCGTCCCTTTAACAGTAGATTGTAATTGGTAGGTATCTCTACCCCTTTATTTTTTGTGATATTGTCTTTTGTTTAACTCTCTGGATTTATTGTAATACTGGTGCAGCATATAGCAATTTTATATAATAATTAATGGTGCTGAAAAGTTTTTTCTTTGTTTCATGTGTTTCAAACAGAATGATGTCAGAACTCCTAGAATGACAAAACACGTCCACAAAATCTATTGGAACAATATGAAAATGCAAGATGCAGTGAAGTCTGTTCAACTTGCAATAAAGTCATCTCTACAAAACTCTGAAGGCAAGACCAGCAATAATGACTCAAGTAAGAGTTTGTAATTACCAAAGGTTGTATAAAAGTGTCATATTACCATAAAAAAGCTAGTTTTTCACTTATATGTAAATAAAAAAAGAATGATTGCTAGTCTTAGGTAAACTGTTAAATTTCAGCAAAATTCAATCAGCCATCCAAGAATCATAAGCTTTTGTGTAAAATACGTTCAGCATAGAATGACCAAGTGAACTGAAGCTACTTTGCAACTATAATGACATGAATTTGCCATATGCAATGGTACCTATAGAAAGCTCCCATGTCCTAGTGTCTGTTACATTTAAATTCTAAGAAATATAAATCACATTAAACGAACAGTAAAGTCTAAATTAATTTTAAAATTAAAAGTCAAATTTGCTTTGTTCTCTTGGTATTCACGGTTGAAAGCCAAACATAGGTAGGCTCATAAGCTGATTGCTAAGCCCTTGGAGGCCGCCTCTTATCTCAGTGCATTTTATTAACTTTTCACAGCTAGACAGTGCTAGTTCATGTGGGCCACACAGGTAACATTGTGCTTACTCCCGTGGAGTTATTTATGAGTCAGCCGTAATTAGCTGAAATTAAAGTTTGTAAATAGTACTGAGATAAGAGGGAAGTCTGCAGAGGCTTAGATACAAGGTAATCACAGTGATAAAAAGTGTATTAATATAAAAGTTTTGGTTATGCAAAACTGGGGAATGGTAATAAAGGCATTATCTATCTTTTTCAACAATAACAATGTTTAAGTAGACTATGGGGTCAAATTATTAAAGTGCGGACAGACATGATACGATGTAGCGTATCATGTCCGCCGCGCATCGATAAATGCCGTGTTATCATTTCACAAGCAGTTCTTGTGAAATGCTTGTGAAATTACGCCCCCTGCAGATTCACGGCCAATCGGCCGCTAGCAGGGGGTGTCAATCAGCCCGATTGTATAGGATCGGGCGGATTGATGTCCACCGCCTCATAGCAGGTGGACAAGTTAGGTCCACCTGCTCTGAGGCGAACATAACTTATCCTCCTGCTCTTTAAGTCTTTAGACCGCTGCTTCATAACTGCTGTTTCCGGTGAGCCTGAAGGCTCACGTGTAAACAGGGACGTCAAGCTCCATTCGGAGCTTGATAATTCGGCCCCTCAGTCTAAATGATGAAAGTTTCATTTTGATTTTAATGTCCCTTTAAGACTCTGTAACCTGTGGAACAGTGATAATCCTATTTAAGACACTGTAACCACATATAACCCTTTTTGTAGAGATACAGCAAGTTGTGTTGTTGTCTTTAGAAGAGGTTGCATGCAGCATCTGGAATAACATGCAAGATGGAACATACATTGTTTAGCATTGCTCCTGCAGGCTTCTGTTTCAGGCTAATTAGAAAAATCTGCTTGCTTTGTGTTTTTGCTATGGCTGTTAAAAAATGTATTGTTGGGAAAAAGAAGTTGCTAAAAGAAAACAGCTGAGATAATTAAAAAAAAAAAAAAGCTGCCGAACAAACAATTAGAAAAGAACCAAAAATAAATGCATCTGTATTATAAAAACTAAAACAAATAATACTCTTAATGTTTACATCATTATATTAAAATACATTAATTATTGAGATTAAATGTAAAATTAATTATTGGTAATTTTGAAGGGCAAAGAAACATTTGCAGTTAGTGGACATGAGTAAATAAAATAGGAACTATAAATAGAAAGATTTGAATAATGATAGATGTTCCCTATAACTATTTAAAGAGTCACTCACATCTAAATTGTTATTTTATAAAAAGAAAACAGAAACTGTTTTCTTCTGAATAGTGTTTTTGTTTTATGTGTTTAAGTAATTCCAAGCGTGCAACAATTTCAAGGGTGTAACATGTTTGGCTCTCACAATATAATATGCCCACTAAAGTGATAATTGATTGTAAAAATGTAATGTGTATTGCAAAATATAACAATGTTGCCATCTCAGGTGAGGTGGCTACAATGTAAGCATAGAATGATCAGGAAGTATGAAAAGAACGGGAATATCGGAAATAGTAGACAAAGCATACATGAAGTGGAATAATTCTACATATAATCCTATACTCTAAAAGGTCAAGTGTGTTTGTCCGAAGCTGTCATGCGCAGTAGAGACAGCATGAGGACAAACACACCTGGCCTTAGAGTCCCTACCTGATCTGCGGTGCAGGCAGAAGTGGGCGTGGCTGGATGTGAAGTGGGTGTGGCCAGACATGAAGGGGTGTGGTCTGCATGAAAGAGCGGGGCCGGGCACAGTTGCGCGAGAGGGGAGAGAGATAGAGAGGGGAGAGAGATAGAAAGAGGGGGAGAGAACAAAAGAGATGGGAAAGAGCTAAAGATAGGATAAGAGAGGGGTAAGAGCAAGACAGGGGGAGAGAGAGCAAAATAGAGGGGGAGAGAGAAAATAAGAGGGGGAAAGAGAGAAAGCAAAAGAGAGGGGAAGAGAAATCAAAAGAAAAGGGGGAGAGAAAGCAAAAAAGGAGAGTTAAGAGAGAGAGGGGGAGAGAGAGGGGGAGATAGATGGGTGAGAGAGAGGGGGAGAGAGATGGGGGAGAGAGAGGGGGGAGAGAGAGGGGGGAGAAAGAGGGGGAGATAGGGGGGGAGAGAAAGGAAGAGGGGGGAGAGAGAGGGGGAGAGAGGGGGGGAGAGAGAGAGAGGGGGAAAAGAAGAGAGGGGGGAGAGAGAGAGGGGAGATGGAGAGAGAGGGGGGAGAGAAAGGGGGGAGAGAGAGAGGGAGGAGAGAGAGGGGGGATGGAGAGAGAGGGGGGAGGGAGAGAGTGCAAGGGGTGGGACCGCTGTACTGCAAAAAATGGCCTGTGTGAACGGGCTTTAGGACTAGTCTATAAATAATAAATCTATATTATATATTGTATATTTCTTTGTCATGATATGGTTCACCATTAGCGCTGCCGCTGCACTCATCAGACTTTTAGCTCTCTTGGTTAGTGCTCCAGTTGTTGCGTGCGTCAACTCTTTTCCTTCTCTTTGCATGCTTCAGCTCTGGAACACACGGCCATTGTGCACATCAGCTTTGGAGCGCTATTCTGAAAAGTGCATTAGGGCTGGACCTTCTGCCCTTCTTTGCCCATGTTTTGGAGTCTGATCCTAGGTGTGCTGTTTACTAGTCTTCAAGTTTGTCTTCTGTTATTGACCCTCTTGTTTGCACTTTGACTATTCTTTTGGATTTCGCATCTCTCTGCCTGTTTGGAACTTTGACCTTTGTCTTGCCTTCTGACCTTGCTTTCGTCTTGTGATTCTACTACTTATCTGGCCATCTGGCCATTGAACTTTAACCTGTTTTTGGACTGTGATTTGTTTTTTTTTTTGCTGTGTCTGCTGCTGACCGGCCTGCATGACTTTGGGGGATATTTATCAAAGGTCTGGCGGACCTGATCCGACAGTGTGGATCAGGTCTGCCAGACATCGCTGAATGTGGAGAGCAACATCTTGTGAGCTGCTGGTGCAACGCCGCCCCCTGCAGATTTGCAGCCGCCAGCAGGGAGGTGTCAATCAACCCGATCGTACTCGATCGGGTTGAATTGCAGCAATGTCTGTCTGCCTGCTCAGAGCAGGCGGACAGGTTATGGAGCAGCAGCCTTTAGACTGCTGCTTCATAAATGCTGTTCCTGGCGAGCCTGCAGGCTCGCCTTAAACACAGGCCCTCAAGCTCCATCTGGAGCTTGATAAATGGGCCTCTTTGCCTTAGCCAATTATTGAAATTCGACCAACTTACCGAATCAAAGAGGAGTTGGTCTATAGAGAAGTTCCAGAGTCTCTGGAGGCATAAATCTCTTTATGTACCTAACGACACCAGACATCAAAAATGCTTTCAAGAGAAGGATCATGTCAGGAGATTTCATCACCCTCGGGTGAAGTTGGCTGCTCAATTTCAACCACCTTCCCCTACTTCCTCTGCTTCTCCTCTGGACAAACCCATGAAAGTAGGAACCTTATGCTGAGAAACTGAGAAGGCGTATTTTAGGATTATGTCTCTATTGTTGGGCTTAAGGTTATCCCCTAAGTGACTGCCCAACCCGGCCATTAAAAGCCAGAGCTTAATTCATTTTGGATGGGGAGAATTAAGTCAGAATTGTTTCAAATCAAAACTTATTGTCCCTATCCAGTTCAAGATTGGAGAAACTGTTATTCAGTCCCAAGTGCTGGAGCAGTAGGGAATTTCATAGACTTATCATTTGCTTTAGTATATGGTATGACTAGCTCTAAGAAGTCTGAACCTATTTGTAATATCCCTTAAAAAAGCCTATTTCTCCAAGAAATTCTCAAAACTTGAAATGAACTATGATATGGCAAATAAAGAGCTATTGGCTATAAGAATGGATTTAGCTGAATGGAGACATTTACTAGAGGTTACTACAACACCCTTTTTAAAATTAACTGATCATAAAAATCTGCTGTATCTGCAATCTGCTCAAAGATTAAATGCAAGGCAAGCCAATGATCTATGTTATTTGTCAGATTCAACCTTGTTATGTCTTACATTCCAGATTCCAAGAATTGTAAGGCTGATGCACTCTTCTGACAATTCTTTTCTTAAGAAAATACAAAGAGCCATCCAGAACACAAAATCCCAACACACAAGATCATTGCCTCAATCTCTTGCAAGGTCCTGCAACAATTACAAGATGCCCAAGAAGATTTGCCTGTAGAATGAACTTCTCCTTCTGACAAGCTCTACATTCCTATTAAAACAAAAAGACGTCTTCAAGAGTTTGTTTGGTGGCAAACTCTTTCCTGTGACACCCATGATATATCAAGGCCTGTTAAATTTGTGCTGTAAATAATGTTTCTTGTAAGCAACCTTATGGACTTCTTCAACCTCTTCCTACTCCAAAGAGACCTTGATCTTACTTGAGTATGGACTTCATTACTGATCTTCCCATTTTTAAGAATCACACAAGGGTTACTGTTTATAAGTTCTCAAAGATGGCTCACTTTGTTCCCCTTTCTGGACTACCTACAACTCAAAGGTTGACATCCCTTTTTATCTTGCATATCCCTCATTTTCATGATCTACCACTTAAAATTGTATTTAATAAGAGCAATGAATTTGTCTCCAAATTCTGAAAATCAATATGTCAAAGTTTCCATGTCCCTATTGCTCTTTCCACCGCATTTCATCCTAAGTCTAATTGGCAGACAGAGCGAACTAATCAAGACCCTGAAGCCTATCTTCGAAATTACATTCCATCTACTTAGGACAACTAGTCTGACCTCCCACCATTAGCAGAATTTGCCCATAATTCTTTGTATCATACTGCCAATCAGATGTCTCCTTTTCAAGCTGCCCTTAGTTACAAACCAAAAATCTTTCCTCTAGCATGTTCAATCCCCCATGTTTCAGCAGTCAACAAGAGAACAATCCTTCTTCAACGCCACTGGAAACAGGTCAGAAAACTACTTCTACTTACTACTCAATGATATCAAGTACAAGCTAATAGAAAATGATGTGTAGTTCCCTCCTATCAACCAGGTGATTTAGTCTCACTGTCTCCATTTAAAACAAGCTACTGCTAATCGGGTAAACCAGTTTGTAGGCCCATTAGGTAATCTCAAGAAGGTGAATCCTATGGTTTGTAATCTCGTTCTTCTATCCTCCCTTTGTATCCATTCAGTGTTTAATGTCTCCTTACTGAAACCATTGGTCACAAATAGATTCTCTAAAGCATCAAAATACACTACTTCAATTGAGATTGATGGCCAAACTGATTACGAAATAGACAAAATTCTGGACTCCAAGTGGAGGGGCAAAAGACTCTTATACCTGGTGAATTGAAAAGGTTATCCAATCACTGAAAGACCGTGGGTACCCACTGTGGACTTAAATGCCCCCAGATCAATCAATTAGTGCTGTCTTTGTGCTCGTTGGGCTGTCAGCTCTCTCGGTTAGTGCTCCTATCATTTCACGCATCAGCTCTTTTGCTTCTCTTTTCACATAATATGATATAGAAAGAGGGAAAGAAGCACCTTAAATAAGCACTCACTTGGATACAATAAATAGAAAAGAGAATTGATACATCAATATAAAACATAACTTTTAATAAAAAATGCTTATAAAAAGAGTAACAATGTTACTCAGACATGCACATTTAAATTCTAACTTTAAAATTAGGGTATACACCCTCAACCCCTGAAAGCAATCCACAGATACCATCAATAATCAACAACAGTTTGAGTGCAAATATGGATCAATAAGCCACGGTTGTCCCACCATGCAAATACCACCAAAAATGAGCAAATCCTAATCTGATAAGGGTGGACACAGTCTCCACAAAAATTAATCTATACTGTGGTGGTAATTGAATGGTTATTAAAACTATTTGGGTCCGGGCATCTAAACTCTGCAAAAAAGTCTAAACTTACTTCAACACCATCAAAACAATTAAATGGTAGTTTCAGGGGGCTTTAAAAACGCCTAATGCGCATTTCGCCCACTGCTTCCTTAAAGGCGAACTAGAGCAATTCTCAGTTCAAGTTTAAATATCATATGTTAACCAATCATGGGGTAGTGTTCATACACTCCCCCATAATTAGCCTATCCATGTTTGATTTGTATGTAATGCGATAGTGACATCACGTGGTTTATCTAAGAAAAACATCTGAGTCTCTATAAGGTCCTATACGATAGGTTGTTTTACTGTCACAAAATATCTCCATGTAAGAATGTTTCCTAATAGGTCAATATTCCGGTCACGTAATGCCATACCATCGTATATCCTAAATTAAGAAGTATTGTCAAAATCAACCTACTTATAATATTCTCAGCATGTATGCCACATCCCATTGCTGACGAAAACCAAATTTCACTAAAAATAGGGACAAACATAAGTACATAAGTATATATGTGGATATTGCGTCTCCAAATAGTATGACAGACAGGACACACCTCCTCCGTGATAGGCTATATCCTTATCACATGATATCTTTATTTACACCAGTCGCTCAGCGATGATGTTTAAGGCATAAGGAGCTCATGCTACAAATATCTCACACAATTCATGTATACACATAGTAATGATAACATGTTTCATTAGTCTGGAATTGTCAGATCTTAAAAAACATAAATTATGCTCACCTGATAATTTCCTTTCCATCTGTATAAGGAGAGTCCATGGCTTCATTCTTTCTTGTGGGAATACAGAACCTGGCCACTAGGAGTAGACAATGACACCCCAGCCAAAGGCTTAAATACCTCCCCCACTCCCCTTATCTCCCAGTCATTCTGCTGAGGGAACAAGGAACAGTAAGAGAAATATCAGGGTATAAATGGTGCCAGAAGAACAAACAAAAATTTTTGGTCCGCCCAATGGAGAAAACGGGCGGGGGCCATGGACTCTCCTCATATAGATGGAAAGGAAATTATCAGGTAAGCATAATTTATGTTTTCCATCTTAATATGAGTAGAGTCCCCCGCTTCATTCCTTACTTGTAGAAAACATATACCCAAGCTCTAGAGGACACTGAATGAAAACGGGAGGGTAAAAGAGAGGCAGACCCTATTCTGAGGGAACCACAGCCTGCAAAATCTTTCTCTCAAAATTTGTAAAAATTTGAAAAAGTATGTAAGGAGGACCAGGTAGCCGCCCTACAAATCTGCTCCATAGAGGCCTCATTCTTGAAGGCCCAAGAAGAATCCACAGCTCTAGTTGAATGAGCCGTATTCCTCTGAGGAGGCTTATGTCATACTGTTTCATTTGCTAAGCGGATAATGCTCCTCATCCAAAAGAATAGGGAAGTGGAAGAAGCCTTCTGCCCTCTGCGCTTCCCAGAATAGACAACAAACAATGCCGAAGTCTGTCTAAAATCCTTCGTAGCCTGAAGATAGAATTTCAAAGCCTGACCCACATCCAAATTATGAAGTAATTGTTCCTTCGATGAAGGAGGATTAGGACACAAGGAATAAACCACGATCTCCTGATTGATGTTGCAATCAGACACAACCTTAGGGAGAAAACCCAACCTAGTGCGAAGAACAGCCTTATCAGCAAGAAAAACTAGGTATGGAGGCTCACATTGCAAGGCCACCATCTCTGTGTGACTCTGCATGCAGAAGCAATAGCCAGTAGAAAAAGAACCTTCCAAGACAGTAATTTAATGTCCACAGAATGCATGGGCTCAAAAGGAGCCTTCTGCAGAACCTTAAGAACCAAATTTAAACTCCAAGGAGGAGCGGTATGTCTCAACACAGCCCTGATTCTGGACAGAGCCTGAACTAAAGACTGAATATCAAGAAGCTCAGCAAGCCTCTTGTGCAATAACACAAAACGAGCTGAGATCTGTCCCTTTAAGGAACCATCTTGGAGAAAGGAAAGAATCCTGGACACCTTGACCTTGTGCCATGGGAATCCACATTCTTCACAACAGAATAAATAGGCCCTCCACACCTTATGATGGATGCGACGGGTGACCGGCATTGTAGCTTGAATGAGAGTATCAATCACTCTCTCAGAAAACCCTCTCTTGGCTAGGACTAAGTGTTCAATCTCCACGCAGTCAGCTTCAGAGAATCTAGATTTTGAGGAACAAAGGGACCCTGTTCCAGCAGATCTCTGTGACAAGTAACCTCCATAGAGGAGATGATGACATCCCCACCAGGTCCGCAAACCACATCCTTCACGGCCACGATAGAGCAATTAGAATAGTCGAGGCTTGCTCCTGTTTGATGCGGGACACTATATGAGGAAGGAGTGGTAACGGTGGAAAAATGTAAACTAGACTGAACCCCCAGGGCACCGCTAAGGCATCTATCAGCTCTGTCTGGGGATCCCTGGACCGTGACCCATATATGGGTAGCTTGGTATTGAGCCTGGATGCCATGAACTCTATCTCCGGCGTCCCCCATCTGTTGCAAATCTCCGCAAATACCTCGGGATGGAGAGACCATTCCCCCGGATGAAACGATTGTCTGCTGAGAAAGTCTGCCTCCTAGTTGTCCACACCTGGAATGTTGATCGCTAACAGCAAGCAGTTGTGGGTCTCCGCCCAGTCCAGAATCCGATATACTTCCCTCATGGCTAGGGAGCTTCTCGTTCTCCCCTGATGGTTAATGTAAGCCACCAAGGTAATGTTGTCCAATTGAAATTTGATAAACTGGGATGAACTCAGAAGAGGCCAAGCCTTCAGAGCGTTGAAGTTCGCTTGAAGTTCCAGAATGTTGATCGGGAGAAGAGATTCCTCTCGAGTCCACCAGCCCTGTGCCATCCTGGCACCCCAAACAGCTCCCCATCCTGATAGACTTGCGTCTGTAGTCACAATCTCCCAGGATGGTCTCAAGAAGGATGTCTCCTGGGACAGGCGATCTGGACAGAGCCCCCAAGAGAGCGATTCTCTCAAGCAGGTGTCCAGAGAAATCTGTTGGGATAGATCCGAGTGATTGCCATTCCATTGCCTCAGCATGCACAGCTGAAGAGTTTTCAGATGGAACCTGGCAAATGGAATCATATCTATGCTGGA
Source organism: Bombina bombina (assembly GCF_027579735.1). Taxonomy (NCBI): domain Eukaryota; kingdom Metazoa; phylum Chordata; class Amphibia; order Anura; family Bombinatoridae; genus Bombina; species Bombina bombina. The sequence continues at coordinate 455,876,471 of NC_069499.1, forward strand.
CACCATGAGCCCAATCACATCCATACACCAGGCCACACATGGCCTTAAGGAGGTCTGGAGGGCAAGACAATTGGAAGTAATTTAGCAACCTCTCTGGTCTGTAAGGAATATCTTCATGGATATGGAATCTATTACCGTGCCCAGGAATTCCACTCTGGTACTAGGAACCAGAGAACTCTTTCCTAAGTTTATCTTCCATCCATGAGATTGAAGAAGAAGTAGAAGAGCTCTCGATTGGTCTTCTGCCAGCCGGCAGGACAGAGCCTGGACTAGGATGTCATCCAAATAAGGTGCTACTGCAATACCTCTGGATCTTGTCACCGCGAGCAGAGCCCCAAGAACCTTCATAAAGACTCTTGGAGCAGTAGCCAGCCCAAAAGGAAGAGCTACAAACTGGAAGTGCTGGTCCAGAAAAGTGAATCTTAAGAACTTGTGATCCTTGTGTATTGACACTTGAAGGTAAGCATCCTTCAAGTCAATCATAGCCATAAACTGTCCCTCTTGAACTAAGGCCAGAATAGACCTTAGTGTCTCCATCTTGAATGATGGCACAGACAGAAACTTGTTTAAGCACTTTAGGTCTAGAATCAGGTGAAATGTACCCTCCTTCTCTGGGACCACAAAAAGGTTTGAGTAGTATCCCAGACCTCTCTCTGCTAGAGGTACTGGCACAATCACCCTAGAAAAGCATCTAGTTTTTCTGGTCTTGAAGACAGGTTTGATAAGAGGAATCTGCCCCTGGGTGGATGAGATTTGAAACCTATCCTGTAACCCTGAGCAATGACCTCCAGAACAGAAGGGTCTTGCACGTCTCCCAGCCAAGCCTCCACAAAGAGACATAGTCTGCCCCCAACACGATCCAGCGACGGATCGGGGGCCGCCCCTTCATGCAGATTTTGTCTCAGTGGGCTTCTTGTTCTGCTTGGATTTATTCCAAGATTAAGATGGTTTCCAATTTCCCTTGTACTGATCAGGCTTCGTGTAAGGCTGCTGGCATTGGGACTTATCCAAACGAAAGGGACGAAAATTAGGACCCTGTCCTTTAGGTTTGTTCTTCTTATCCTGCGGTGAAAAGGCACCCTTACCCCCAGTAACCGTGGATATGATAGAGTCCAGTCCTGGACCGAAAAGAACCTTCCCCTTAAATGGAAGGGAAAGCAATCTAGATTTTGAAGTCATGTCAGCAGACCAAGACTTCAGTCACAGAGCCATACGGGCTAGAACAGAAAAGCCTGATGTTTTGGCATTCAAGCAAATAATCTGCATATTTGCATCACAAATAAATGAATTAGCTACCCTCAAGGCCTTAATTTTTTCCTGAATTTCATTGAGGGGAGATTCCACCTCGATCATCTCCGACAGAGAGTCACACCAATAGGTAGCGGATCCCGCCACCACAGCAACCTCCACTGCAGGCTGAAATAAAAATCCCATGTGCTGAAACATCTTTCTCAACAGAGTTTCTAGCTTCTTATCCATGGGCACCTTAAACTCAAGCGGCATAGTGGTGTGCTTATCAAGCGTGGAGATAGCTCCATCCACCTTAGGGACAGACCCCCACAACTCTAATTGGGAGTCAGGAACCAGGAACAATTTCTTAAAGGAAGAAGGGCAAAAAATAGGATCCGTGTCTTCCCCATTCATTCTTAATAATATTTGCCATCTTAACGGGAACCGGAAAAGTTTGTGGCACCACCCTGTCCTCATAAATCTTATCAAGCTTATCAAGCCTTGGGTAACTTAGGATCCAGAACCTCTAATGTAGCCAACACTTCCTTTAACAGAAAGCGTAAGTGCTCTGTCCAAAATCTAAAGTCTGGTTCCTTTGCAGCCGGAGGCTTAGAGGCAGCTGATTCCGACCCAGAAAGAGCCTCCTCTGAAGTATCAGAGGCATCTTCATCAGTGGATAATCTAGTATCAGATAAATCCAGCAATTTGTTAGTTGATCCCTGGGAAGGATAGCAGTATTTAACCTTTCGCTTGTGCTTAGCAGGGCGAGGTAAAGCACTAAAGGCCACAGACACTGCCATTTGCAACTGTTCAGAAACGTCTAGCGGTAAAAGGGCCCCTCCCAAAGGAGGTTTAGTCGTGCAATGGGGAGCTGCATGTGTAAGAGGAGATGATTGCAGGAGATGATTGCAGGATGGAGACCCTCTCAGAGGTGGACGGCTCAGTGGTACTAAACATCTTGGTCTTTTTAGACATAACTAGACTATCCAGGCATGTGGAACATAATTGAGCAGACGGGTATACCATAGCCAAAGAGTGAGTACCCTCTAATGCATCAGAGTCCTCCATAGCTTGCGCTTTTAAAATGGACTATAGAAAAAATAAATGGCACCTATATACCCCCAATGGCCGGGGCACTCACCACCTCCTATGACCGAGGCTCCACAGAGAAACCGCTTCTTCTGCTGTAAACCGCACGGTCAGGGAGGTAGTTAATGAGGCCATACCCGGTCACATGGCGTACCATGCAGGACCACCCCTGCTGCAGGAAGAAAAGCGCACTAAACTGACAGGCTGCGCAATTATCCAAAACGAAAGTAAAACCTGAATGTTCCCACATCTGCCAGAGCCTCATCTCACACATGTCGCAGCATAAAACATAATAAAGCAAATCATGTATAAATCCCCCCTGATCAATAATCCCCTTCCGGAGATATTAACCCTTGATTCCATACAGATAAGAGTCACACTGTGACCCTGTCTTCTTACGTTATCATATTAATTAAAATTAAATGATCTTACCGGAATCATCACCGTGGAACAGACACACAGCCTCTCAAGTTTGACAGTCTTGTAGCATCGCACCTGACATGAACTTGAGTGATAGAAGCAGGCAGTGAAACTCATCAACACTGATTGCTTAGGAGTTGTTAATACGAGTCTGGATGGTTTTGCATAAAGACTCTCCCTCCATCTCCAGACCCTATCATTCATCAGTGTTCTCACTGAGAGGCTGACAAGACTACTTAAAACTCCAGTCCAATACCGAAGAATACTACCCTCCATAAGAGACTACTCCGAATCTTCCAACATTTCTCTGCTATCTTCCTGTGATGAAAGGCAAAGAATGACTGGGGGATGAGGGGAGTGGGGGAGATATTAAAGCCTTTGGCTGGGGTATCTTTGCCTCCTCCTGGTGGCCAGGTTCTGTATTCCCACATGTATGGAATGAAGCCATGGACTCTCCTCATATTAAGTTGTAAATTACTAATTTTATATGGCTTTTATACAGCACAATCACTACTCGATTTTTAACCTTACTGACAGACTGTTATCCAATCAAATGGTATTGTATCTAAACGTAATTAGTAAAGATATCTTTCAAGTACCACATTTTGGAGTTATTCACCTACATTACATCAGTTTATTCATTTTACAAACATAATCCCATCCATAAGTGAAAAGCAAATGAGTGTAAAAAGGGGGATAAGGTATTTTGTTCCTATTGTTAGCTTATTTTCTAGTATATATATACATATTATGGGGCATATTTATCAAGCTCTGAATGGAGCTTGATGCCCCGTGTTTCTGGCGAGCCTGCAGACTCGCCAGAAACAGCAGTTATGAAGCAGGGTCACAAAGACCGCTGCTCCATAACCTGTCCGCCTGCTCTGAGCAGGCGGACAGACATCGCCGGAAATCAACCCAATCGAGTACGATTGGGTTGATTGACACCCCCCTGCTGGCGGCCGATTGGCCGCGAGTCTGCAGGGGGCGGCGTTGCACCAGCAGCTCTTGTGAGCTGCTGGTGCAATGCTGAATACGGCGAGCGTATTGCTCGCCGTATTCAGCAAGGTCTGGCGGACCTGATCCGCAGTGTCGGATCAGGTCCACCAGACCTTGATAAATATGGGCCTATGTGTCTATACCATATTGTTATACTTATATTTCTCTGATGAACTTAGGTTATTTGTATATTCACTTATACATTCATAAAAGCATCACAAAAAAGCACCAAATCCATTTTGATCATTCATCCCATGGGGAAAAATTAAATTCAACCAAAAGATTCATTTAATCTCTGCTTGCAATAACATTCTCTCTCTATATCACCGCCTCTTATTCCAGGTCTTATCACTTGAAGGACTGATACACGCAAATCAGCCTTAGAGTGATGACACTGATAGAATTTATTTGCCACTGATGACAAAACGTTCTCTTTCTTAATATCTTCCTTGCTGTTCTTAATGCTGTTTATATGTTCACCCAGCATAGTTCTAGTTTCCCTGGTCGTAATACCCACATACTTTTTAGGGCATTTGCTTTGAAGACAATAGACCACATTCCTAGTTTTACAATTGGCATAATCCATGATTTTCTTATGTATCCATTTGGAAATAAACATTTATTTAAGATTACATATATAGCCACAAAAGCTACAAGATCCACATGGATATGTTTCAGCAATATTACTTTTTCTTTTTCTCCTCACAAAATGACTGTTTACAATTGTATTGCCTATTGTGGGAGATCTCTTCCAAGTAAGAGGTATGTGATCACTTACTATGTCTCTCAAGTCATCATCAGTTTGGAGTATACCAATATGTTTATTAAGTGTTTCTGCAATATTTTTCTGTTGTTCAGTGTAACCTTTAATAAACCTGATTTTGTTGTCACTCATCTGCCCCTTCCTTTTTACTATCTGTGTGTATGTATTGTTCTTTGAAAGACTTTCTTAATTACCTTGCACGTATATCCCCTGGCCTTCAACCTCTGTCTCAACTCTTTTAAAATCTGAACAATTCCTCCTAAGTCTTAGGAACTCACCCACTGGTATGACCTTTTTCGTGGGCCATGAGTGACAACTTGTATATTCTAAAATCGAGTTTGTAGCAGTTGTTTTTCTGTATAAGTCAATATTTAAATGACCAGAATCTGTCATGCCACTCCGTCTTGGCCGCGGCTCTACCTCTTCTACCATGGCCGTTGCCATGGTTGCGGCGATGATGTCATCGCAGCACGCCACTTCTGGCCTCTGATGTTGCTCTCCTGTTTGCTGTTCTTGGCACAAACCTGCGCCTATAGTGTTTAAAAGTGCATATACAGCGCCAGCATCCAAACAGATACAAGCTCCCAAAGTGAGACCCCTAAAAACTCAAAAAAATGAATGTAAATACAGAAAGAGGGAGCACCAGCTGTAGGCTAAAGTATCAGAATAACAGAATATTAAAATATTAAAAATTCATTTATTGCATTCACATAAACTAGGGTACCCTATGTACATATAACAATTCGATTGAAAACAATTAAAAAATAGTTAAAAACAATAGAGTAAGTGCCCCTCGGGAGAGAGGGGAATACCAAAACATATTAACACAAAAAAATGTGTATTAAAGGTCCCAAATTATATAAAAAGTCTTAATGAGTGATGATATCCTTAACCAATGTCTTGTGTAACAGATCCGGTGCCCTTGTGAATCCAATTAATCCTTTGTTTATGATGGGGTATCCAGGAAATCAAAAATAAAAATAAAAATGGTTATCAAAAATATATATGATAAAAATAAAAATAAAAAAAATCAAAATAAAAATTGGTGAAAAGGGATTCAAGTGAAAAAAGTGAATAAGAAATCCAATAGGATCCAAAAATTGCAGTACCTGCGAAAAACAAAAATCACATGGTGCAATAACGCTAATATGACCACAAGAATTTGACGTACCTAGAGACTGCTCATCGACTCAATCCTCAACAGGCCAGGTGGGCCTTGTTCTTTTCTCGTTTTAACTTCAGAGTCTCTTATCTTTCTGGGACCAAGAATTATTATTATTATTCTTTATTTATAAAGCGCCAACAGATTCTGCAGCGCTGATGCTCTTTCCCATCAGTTTCCTCAGTCTAATGACTCTTCTGAAGCACCTATCAAACAAATCATTCCTCCGTCCTGTGTGCTTGCTCACCTTAACACATCTCTTCTTCAAAGACTGCAGCGTGACCAGTCTAGAAAACCTACTGAGGCCCCTCTGGCTCCTGATATCTTATTTGTACCTTTGAACCTTTGCACTCCTGTGCTATCCTGGTCTCATGGCAGCAAACTATCAGGATATTCTGGTTAGACAAGAACCTTTAAACTTCTTTCCTGAAATGTATGGTGGCCTACTATGAAGTCTGACTCTAAGGATTATGTTAAGGCCTGTCAGACTTGTGCTGCTAATAAGACTCCCCTATCCTTGCCCCTTGGCCTACGCCAACCATTGTCTACTCCCAAACAACCCTGGACATACATAGCAATGGATTTTGTTGTGGACCTCCCTCCTTCTGACCATCATACGGTTATCTGGGTTGTGGTGGATCGATTTTCCATACTTGATTATTTCATTCCCTTGACCAAGTTGCCATCTGCCCAATAATTATCAACCCTTTTTCTGTTACATGTGGTACGACTGCATGGAATTCCTGTGAATATTGTTTCTGACAGAGGTCCTCAATTCATCTCTACCTTTTGGAGAGCTTTTTGCAAGTTGATTGGAAACACTGTTTCCTTGTCCTCTAGTTACCATCCCCAACCTAATGGGCTAATGGAGAGAATAAATCAAGATCTCAAGACATCTCAGAACCTGTTAGTTCTCTACATATCAATTGGTCTGAATTGTTGCCCCTGGCCGAGCTGGCAAAGAACACTCACTGATATTCCTCTCTACGATGTTCTCCATTTCAAGCTGCTGCAGGCTATCAACCTTGTGCCTTTCCTTTTTCTTACAGGAGTTCCTGCTGCAGAATGTTACTTTACTGACCTCACTACTCATTTGCAACGTATTAGCTCTCAGTTATGTTCAGCTGTCTCCAGTTACAAGAGGTTTGCCAAACATTATCAAGCTACTGTTTGTGACTTTTCGGTAGGTGAACTGAATATTATATGTTCACCCAGCATAGTTCTAGTTTCCCTGGTCGTAATACCCACATACTTTTTAGGGCATTTGCTTTGAAGACAATAGACCACATTCCTAGTTTTACAATTGGCATAATCCATGATTTTCTTATGTATCCATTTGGAAATAAACATTTATTTAAGATTACATATATAGCCACAAAAGCTACAAGATCCACATGGATATGTTTCAGCAATATTACTTTTTCTTTTTCTCCTCACAAAATGACTGTTTACAATTGTATTGCCTATTGTGGGAGATCTCTTCCAAGTAAGAGGTATGTGATCACTTACTATGTCTCTCAAGTCATCATCAGTTTGGAGTATACCAATATGTTTATTAAGTGTTTCTGCAATATTTTTATGTTGTTCAGTGTAACCTTTAATAAACCTGATTTTGTTGTCACTCATCTGCCCCTTCCTTTTTACTATCTGTGTGTATGTATTGTTCTTTGAAAGACTTTCTTAATTACCTTGCACGTATATCCCCTGGCCTTCAACCTCTGTCTCAACTCTTTTAAAATCTGAACAATTCCTCCTAAGTCTTAGGAACTCACCCACTGGTATGACCTTTTTGTGGGCCATGAGTGACAACTTGTATATTCTAAAATCGAGTTTGTAGCAGTTGTTTTTCTGTATAAGTCAATATTTAAATGACCAGAATCTGTCATGCCACTCCATCTTGGCCGCGGCTCTACCTCTTCTACCATGGCCGTTGTCATGGTTGCAGTGATGATGTCATCGCAGCACGCCGCTTCTGGCCTCTGATGTTGCTCTCCTGTTTGCTGTTCTTGGCACAAACCTGCGCCTATAGTGTTTAAAAGTGCATATACAGCGCCAGCATCCAAACAGATACAAGCTCCCAAAGTGAGACCCCTAAAAACTCAAAAAAATGAATGTAAATACAGAAAGAGGGAGCGCCAGCTGTAGGCTAAAGTATCAGAATAACAGAATATTAAAATATTAAAAATTCATTTATTGCATTCACATAAACTAGGGTACCCTATGTACATATAACAATTCGATTGAAAACAATTAAAAAATAGTTCAAAACAATAGAGTAAGTGCCCCTCAGGAGAGAGGGGAATACCAAAACATATTAACACAAAAAAATGTGTATTAAAAGTCCCAAATTATATAAAAAGTCTTAATGAGTGATGATATCCTTAACCAATGTCTTGTGTAACAGATCCGGTGCCCTTGTGAATCCAATTAATCCTTTGTGTATGATGGGGTATCCAGGAAATCAAAAATAAAAATAAAAATGGTTATCAAAAATATATATGATAAAAATAAAAATAAAAAAAAATAAAAATAAAAATTGGTGAAAAGTGATTCAAGTGAAAAAAGTGAATAAGAAATCCAATAGGATCCAAAAATTGCAGTACCTGCAAAAAACAAAAATCACATAGTGCAATAACGCTAATATGACCACAAGAATTTGAAGTACCTAGAGACTGCTCATCGACTCAATCCTCAACAGGCCAGGTGGGCCTTGTTCTTTTCTCGTTTTAACTTCAGAGTCTCTTATCTTTCTGGGACCAAGAATTATTATTATTATTCTTTATTTATAAAGCGCCAACAGATTCTGCAGCGCTGATGCTCTTTCCCATCAGTTTCCTCAGTCTAATGACTCTTCTGAAGCACCTATCAAACAAATCATTCCTCCGTCCTGTGTGCTTGCTCACCTTAATACCTCTCTTCTTCAAAGACTGCAGCGTGACCAGTCTAGAAAACCTACTGAGGCCCCTCTGGCTCCTGATATCTTCTTTGTACCTTTGAACTCCTGTGCTATCCTGGTCTCATGGCAGCAAACTATCAGGATATTCTGGTTAGACAAGAACCTTTAAACTTCTTTCCCGATATGTATGGTGGCCTACTATGAAGTCTGACTCTAAGGATTATGTTAAGGCCTGTCAGACTTGTGCTGCTAATAAGACTCCCCTATCCTTGCCCCTTGGCCTATGCCAACCATTGTCTACTCCCAAACAACCCTGGACATACATAGCAATGGATTTTGTTGTGGACCTCCCTCCTTCTGACCATCATACGGTTATCTGGGTTGTGGTGAATCGATTTTCCTTACTTGATTATTTCATACCCTTGACCAAGTTGCCATCTGCCCAAGAATTATCAACCCTTTTTATGTGTATTGGAGTCTGATCCTGGGTGTGCTCTCTACTAGTCTTTAGGTTTGTCTGTTTAACAACCCTCTTGCCTGGACTTTGACTATTCTTTTGGATTTCACTTCTGTCTGCCTGTTTGGAACTTTGATCTTTGGCTTGCCTTCTGACCTTGCTTTCATCTTGTAAATCTACTTATCTGCCTGTCTGATTATTGAACTTTGACCTGTTTACAACTATTCTTTTAGGACTGTGATTTGATACTTCCTTGCCCTGCCTGTTGCAGACCAGCCTGCATGACTTGCCTTGGCCAATTTATACTGGTCACGTTCTGGGTAACATCCTTTGTGCTGGGAATTTGTGCATACTGTATATAAGCACTTCCAAACCTAAGGGTCCTTTTCTGAATGAACATGAACCTCCTAGGACATGATAGTCTTAAAATTTGCTACATATTAACTTTTGGTTTGAAAACTTGCTTTTGGAATCATGGGGCTAAAGTGTTTGATGAGAAGTGTGGCTATGCACCCATTTTATATTACTGCAAAACACCAATATGTATTCTGGCCATACAAGGTAATGCTTTTGTTAGATATCCAGTGCTCTAATTAGAGGAGGGAGCGAGGTAAAGTGAGGGTGGGGATATTTTAAAAATAAAGTAAAGGTTGGGATGTGTAAGAGATGATGAGGTTTCCCTTGCTGTACCCCATTTAGCACTAGTTACATTTTGCACCTTTAAATGTTATGCTTTAGTATGACCCCTGTCTGTTGGAGGGTGAAATATATTCTGACAGTGACCTAGATTCCAATAATCCTCTAATACAAAGCATTAATTAGCAATTCTACCCTAATCTCCTGATGAAACAATTTTTGATTAATGAATATTATGGGGTCCATTTACCCCAGAGCCGGGTAGACATGGGCATACATCTCCACTCTGTGACTTCTTAAATCTCAGCGCAAGCTCGCTCATACCGAAAATGCGCCAAAGCTGGAGCCCTATATATCACTGAAAATATCCTCATCTACTCTTCATATACAGGTTTGAGATACAGAACAAAAAGCCACCAGTTGTTTCTTTATATTTTGTGTTGTTAAATATGCTGCTCCTCACTCCAAGCAATTTTATATCATATTTGCCTCATCTATATCTCTCAAAACTGAACAGTTTGTTATTAACTCTAGTAACATAGAAGAAATATGACTTGGCTTCAGCTATATTTAAAGTTCTACAAAAATGTAACATTGATATTATTGGAAACCATATTATTATCAATTATTGATGCATATAAAATTATATAAACTTAATGCAAATATAACATTTGTAAATTATCAGTGAATTAGGCAATTCAACAAAAACTATGTAAATAAAGAACTTAAACAATTTAACATAAACCTAAATCTAGATATATTAATGTAGAAGTATGTCAATCAAGTAAATCAACCAAAAATATAAATAATAATATTCACCTCTTTTATGGAAGGTCAAACAACAAACACATTAGATCACTCAATGTTTCCACTACAGTGTCCTTTAATCCCTTATAACTAGTCATACACTGTACATAGAAATACATAGGAATATAACAAATCATCGTAAGGGGCATGCACCTCTTTAATGGTCCAGCTCCTGCTACTCTGCTGTTCCCTGTGGGGGTGAATGATTTCTTTATGCGCCCCTTTGTGAAACCATGCATGAGTCTTCCCATAATACTGGGGTTAAAGTCACGTCTACCTCACTCAGTCATGTAAAAGAATAATGTGGCATACTAAGGACTCAGGAATTTGCCATCCCATGGTAACAAACAGAATTCATCTCCCAGGAATGACATATTGGGGCCCATTTATCAAGCTCCGAATGGAGCTTGTGGGCCCGTGTTTCTGGCGAGTCTTCAGACTCGCCAGAAACAGCAGTTGTGAAGCAGCGGTCTAAAGACCGCTGCTCCCTAACCCTGACCACCTGCTCTGAGCAGGCGGACAGTAATCGCCGGAAATTAACCCAATCGAGTGCGATCAGGTTGATTGACACCTCCCTGCTGGCGGCCCATTGGCCGCGAGTCTGCAGGGGGTGGCGTTGCACCAGCAGCTCTTGTGAGCTGCTGGTGCAATGCTGAATACGGAGAGCGTATTGCTCTCCGCATTCAGCGAGGTCTTGCAGACCTGATCCACACTGTCGGATCAGGTCCGCAAGACCTTTGATAAATAGGCCCCATTGTATTAGCAGATTAGGGAAATTTCTTGATAAGCTAAACCTAAAGCATAAGGTTGCTTCAAATACAATTTTTTCTATACTCACTAAAGCCTTTGATTTTTTTGTAGGTATTGATTGTCAATGGATCTACACATTAAGAATGCGTCAAATGGCCACTGACACTTCACCACAGCATCCGACAGGTCTGCCCCGTTCCCAGTCCTCAAGTCTAACAAACCTTTCCCAGATTTTACCATATCTTCACAACCAAGAATCGTATGCTGCTGCTGTTCGACGAACTCGTATCGCTTCAACATTACAAGTTACTCCTATTAACTATTCACGCAGTTCTTCACCGACTCAATTTGGATTGATAAAAAATATGTCATCCTTGTCAATCCAAAGTTCTAGAGGTAGCAGTGCCTCCAGTACAGCTTCTGATAGTCCTTCAGAGAGAAAAAGAATACGAAGTCCTACTAAAACCACATATCAACAAAATACTAATAGATACATGCCACGGAGAAGTGGAGGAAAAAGCCCACAAGCTAGCACTGGAAAGTATTATAAGTCTTCCTCATATGTACACAATAATCCACGTTCCACTGAACACAAACATCAAAGAACTAGTCAACACCAATACAAACATATTCCTGGAATGCCTATAAAAACAGAACCTGACTCTACTGCTATTGGAGAAGATAGCAAGGTGGCTAATGATGGTGGTTGGATAAAAGTAGACTATTCCAAAAAAAGTCATAAGCAAGCTCTGACTAACATGTCAAGTAAAGACAGATCAAAGTTATCTGGGCGTGTCAGACGATAAATATTTATTATGGTCAGAGGAAGGGACTGTGTTTTATCCCGAAACGTCACAAATAAAAGTTTGTTGTCACAGACGGCTAAAGACCAGTGAGTGCTTATTTTATATAGTTTACTTGAATCTTTGATAGCACCCTGGCAGATATTAACTGATGGTGAGAGTGCATACATCTGAACTGTTTAAACTATATATATATATATATATATATATATATATATATATATATATATATATATATATATATATATACAGTACACACACACGCACACATAAATATATAGTATTTTATAACTTAATGGAATGTGTTCGTCATGATTGTTTATTAACTTATGGTACATATACATTTTAATCTAGTATGTCTCTATGTTTATTTTAAAACAAGTTCTTATTTAAAATAAATCTTTACATTTTGAATGTTAAATTGATAACCTAGGTGCCATCAGCTCTGTCTCCTTCATGAACAAACAATAAAGTTGCAATCACTGCATGATTCTGGAAGATAAAAAAAAAGAACCTAAAAATTTTTGTGTTAAGTGTTTTCAGAAACAGCTACTTGAATGAAACTATTAGAAAACCTTTTTGGTTTTAAAGGCCCATAATAGATAAAACATGACATGCTCTAGTTTATTAGAGCATGTAATTTTAACACTTTCGACCCTACACTACTGTGTGGTTAACCTCCATCAACATCACTAGTCGCACAATTGGATCAGCGTCGGTTTCTGTTTGGGGCCAGCAGTGCTTCGCGGGTCCCGAGCAGCACTTTTGAATAATCACAATTTTTCCTATTATAAGGCCATAATAGTTTAAAAAAATTACATGATTAGATTTTTTACATTTTTTTAATTTTAAGACTGTCGACACTACTCTACTGTGGGTTTTTAACATATTAGTCCATTTTTTTACTATTATGCCTTATAATATGAAAAATAGGGATTTGAACCTTAAAAGATGTATGTAAATCTGCCCAGAAAATGTACTGAAAAAAATTAAATCTTTATTCTTACTAAATGTTAACATTTACACTAAGTGGTCGATCACAATCATTTAGTTTGTCTAATAATTTTGCTACAAAATGTATCAAAGTCTATGGGGATTTTTGTAGTTAAATAATTTGATAAGCTTTTCTAAAGGATCGTGATCAAGTAGTTAATGAGACAATCATGGTGATGCTTTGTATATTGTTCTTCAGTTGTACAATGCTGTAAATATTTTTTTTTTTAATCTATTTTTACATGCGTACAAACAGCAATTTTAAAATAAATTATGGAACTTCATTTAAAAACTCAGTTTCTGTTTACAGGGAATTAGGAATTCAGAAATACTTTTCTCTCATCTTTCTTTTACTTTTTCAAAGTTTTATTTTGTGCATATGTTTTATAATGTTGACTGTTTTATGGAGAGTATATTTTTTTGCCTGATTTAATTTGTTTTACATTGTTTTTTTGTGATGCCGATTTCCTTGACAAAGAAACTTGTTTATGTAAAAAAAAGTAATAAACTCTAAGATAGATGTGGCTCCATTAATTATATAAGAGCTGAACTTGCAACTCTCAGCTGTAATGAAGGGTGGATGCAAATCTGTGTAAATTCTACAATTTTCAAATTGATGTTACAGAAGAGTTTTTCCATTGAGATGTTAGTTTCACAAATAGGTTTTAGTGAATCTAGGACATGTCTATATCTTTCTGGTGGGTCTGTTAAAAAGGAATGGGAGATCAACTTTTTGGCACTTTTGTCGATGACGTCTATAAAATAAAGTTTATCAATAAAAATAAACACTGTATGACAGTTGAGATAAAAAAATCAGATGAGTGTGTAATATATCTTAGAAAAGACATAAGTCTAGATTATGAGTGGTGTGCTGTTGCGAGTAAAAAATATGCTTTTTGCACACATCGGAAGTAGTGCACGTATTACAAGTTGAAAGTAAAAGTGTTTGCTTGAGAGCAATTTAATTTAACTTGCATCTGGATAGTGCGATTTCAGAGCTCTGGTTAACTGTTACGCGCGACTAAAAAGTTCTATAAAACACATAAAAAAAATTTACAAGTAGTTACACTCATAATAACTGCTGAAAATATTTTTTTTTTTAAAAATTGCAATAAAAAGTTCTAACGACTCAAAAATATGAAGTCTCAGGTGTTAAAAAAAAGGCATGCAAAGGGCTTTAACATAGAGATACATTCATATACAAAATGAATGTATACATATGTCTATGTATTTATATGTGCATATATGTATTTACAGATGTATTTACAGACATATATACACATATAAACAAATACAGGTGGCCCTCGGTTCACGCCGTTTCAGAATAACAACCTTTTTTTTCCAGTCATGTGACTGCTATTGAAAAGAATTGAAAAGCAGTGCACTAATTAAAAAAGCCAGTAGGTGGAGCTATCCACTTGTGTTGCAGCAAAGTTATGTTACTTAGCAGACTGAAATTAATCTGTGTACACAGAGCAGACCTTAGCTATCGAGCAGCTTTCAAGCAACAAGATCTTGCAGCCACTTCCCTATTATCTTCCTGTCCAGCTGCTTAAGGTGAGGGTGCCTAACTGCCTATTAATCACTCCAGATTGAAATGCATAGAATAGCTGCAGACCCAATATTATCTAACATGCTAACAATGCAGAGAACTGTTTGCAGAAAAATGCAAGTAAAAAAATATTTTTGTTCATTAAACTTAGTTTGATGATACAGTCTGTTGTGTGATTATTTAATTAGGTTTATAATGCTGTTTAGCATTTAAAGTCTTTATTTCAAAGCTTTACAAATAATGTATTAGGTGCTACTTATGACAATTTTTAGTGGGGCCTGGAATCTAACTCCCCACTTCCCATTGACTTACATTATAAACTGGGTTTCAATTTACAACCATTCCTTCTGGAACCTAACCCCATGTATACATATATATAAGTGTATTGGAGCCCTTTGCTGTCAAGTAACTGAAAACATGAAAAATCATATTTATGCAATGTTTATATGTGATAACATGTTTAACTATGAATTTAATGTAAATATTTCACATTCCAATGTTCTTCACATAGGGGTATATGTTCTATCTATTTTTAAATCGATATTCCTATATATCTGTTTATAAATATACCTATAAATAATCATATAGATATGTAGGTATAGCTATATATTTGACCGCATTTATATATATTATATATATATATATATATATATATATTTATATTTATATAAATTCTCCATTTCCCTTATTAGTTTGTGACCCTTCTATGTGAAGAACATTGGAATGTAAAATATTAATATTTCATGTCGAGTTAGCGCACTTGAGAAAATGCAATTTGGTTTGCGCACGAGTGAGCTTTTTCCCCCAGTTTTCGTGATCCATTTAAATAGTCAAGTCCAAAAAAAAACTTTCATGATTCAAATAGGGCATGTAATTTTAAACAACTTTCCAATTTACTTTATCACCAATGTTGCTTTGTTCTTGTGGTATTCTTAGTTGAAAGCTAAACCTAGGAGGTTCATATGCTAATTTCTTAGACCTTGAAGGCCGCCTCTAATCTAAATGCATTTTGACCATTTTTCACCACTAGAGGTCGTTAGTGCATGTGTTTCATATAGATAACATTGAGCTCATGCACGTGAATTTACCAAGGAGTGAGCACTGATTGGCTAAAATGAAAGTCTGTCAAAAGAACTGAGATGAGGGGGCAGTCTGCAGAGGCTTAGATACAAGGTAATTACAGAAGTAAAACATGTATTACTATAACTGTGTTGGTTATGCAGAACTGGGGAATAGGTAATTAAGGGATTATCTATCTTTTAAAATAACAAAAATTCTGGTGTTGACTTTCCCTTTAAATTTTTTAGGGTAATACGTTAAAGTGGTTGCGATATTTGAAGTTTGCCTAGCTTGGTTAACGCAGGAGTGTAAACTACCGCTCCACTCATAATCTAGCCCATTATAAGCAAAAAGTGTATATACAAATTTACTTATGCTCTTTTGATCAGTATCACAGGTAATCAAAAGATTTAGATAATAGAAAATCATGGAAGACAGATGTGCAGTCTATAACTCTCAAATGTTAGAAATGAATAGCATATACACTACATATAAATTAAATGTTATAAAGTGATTCAAATTATAATTCTATTAGCAAAATTGTCATTGCTTTGCATTCCACAAACATACTTTTTGAAAAACTGCAGAGCAGTAATGCACAAGGATAAAACACATACACCTAGATTACGAGTCTTGCATTAGGGTTAAAAAGCAGCGTTAAGAGATCCTAACGCTGCTTTTTTCCTAACGCTGGTATTACGAGTTTCACCGCTCACTTTTTTGGTATCCTATATTTTCAATGGGACATGCATAACGCCGGTATTATGAGTCTGCAAAAAAGTGAGCGGTACAGCCTCTCCTGTCAAGACTGGTACCGCATTTAAAAGTCAGTAGTTAAGAGTTTTATGGGCTAACGCCGTAACATAAAACTCTTAACTAAAGCGCTAAAAAGTACACTAACACCCATAAACTACCTATTAACCCCTAAACCGAGACCCCCCCACCACATCACAAACACTAAAAAAATATTTTTAACCCCTAATCTGCCGAACCAGACATTGCCGCCACTGTAAAATATTTATTAACCCCTAAACGCCCTCCCGCATTGCAAACACTAGTTAAATTTTATTAACCCCTAATCTGCCGTCCCTAACATCGCCGACACCTACCTACATTTATTAACCGCTAATCTGCCGCCCCCAACGTCGCCGCCACTATATTAAATGTATTAAGCCCTAAGTCTAACCCTAACACCCCCCTAACTTAAATATAATTTAAATAAATCTAAATAAAATTACTATCATTCACTAAATTATTCCTATTTAAAACTAAATACTTACCAATAATATAAAGCCTAAATAGCTACAATATAACTAATAGTTACATTGTAGCTATCTTAGGGTTTTTTTTATTTTAGAGGCAACTTTGTATTTATTTTAACTAGGTACAATAGTCTCACTACAATAGTAATCACTATTTAATAACTATTCTACCTAGTTAAAATAAATACAAAGTTGCCTGTAAAATAAAAATAAACCCTAAGATAGGGTTTTCCCTATACCTTTAAATCTATAGTGTCCGCCTCTTTCCCCTTCCCTATAAATAGGTATCAGCAACACCTGTTAGTTGCTTTATTATTGAAATTGTATAGCTGATGCTTGAAACCTTCGCATTTCCTAAAAACTACTTGTCAAGCTTCTACAACCTAAGTTCTTCAGAGATTTACTACAAGTCTTACCGGGAGTCAGTCTGTTACACTATCCTCTCCTACGGAACCTGTTTACTCTCCTATGTTCCGCTCTCGCACATAAACTGGAACTCCTGACGTAATCTGTATCTGACTCTCAGCTGAGTCTCTGCATTCACCACCGGACGCTGTACACGCTATGTATTCAGCTGTCGCTCTCCACCTCTCAAGTCTCCCTCTACAGCGGTTCATCTCTACCAACCGATCCTTAACAACTACGGTGATCAGCTCTCTCAATCTTATCTTTACCATCAAGTAAGTTCACTAACGGTTCCTCCTGCTTACTGTTCTGTATAACGGATTACATTCTACTGAAATATCCTCTATGTGAAAAGTAACAGGCAAATTCATTACCTGTCTTTTCTGCAATTGCTTGATTAACGATACAGATGTATTATATCTACTAACCACTACACTTAATAGAGGAATAAGGATATTCAGTGACTTTTGTACTTAATATTTAAGGAACCTCAGGGCATGAGTTAAACCCTCTCTTTGCACTACCAATTTATTTATACAGCTGAGAAACATTGAATCAGATTCAGTTACTCTAATTTATTCACACTCTGATAATTTCTAATAGAATCAAAGTGAACCAAACATATGAACTGCTAATCCTTGCTGCTTCTGCTCATTAACCCCATATGAGCTGAACTTAAGTGAATAGCTACAAAATCATTTAACTTGAATTAAGCAGCTCATGATAGTAACTATTAACTATATTGTAGCTAGCTTAGGGTTTATTTTATGGGTAAGTATTTAGTTTTAAATAGGAATAATTTAGTTAATGATATTTATTTTATTTAGATTTATTTAAATTATATTTAAGTTAGGGGGGGTGTTAGGGTTAGACTTAGGTTTAGGGGTTAATAACTTTAATATAGTGGCGGCGACTTTGGGGGCGGCAGATTAGGGGTTAATAAGTGTAGGTAGGTTGCGGCGACATTGGGGGTGGCAGATTAGGGGTTAAAAAATATAATGTAGGGTTCGGCGATGTTGGGGGCAGCAGATTAGGGGTTCATAAGTATATTGTAGGTGGCGGCGGTGTCGAGAGCGGCAGATTAGGGGTTAATAATATAATGTAGGTGTCGGCGATGTTGGGGACGGCAGATTAGGGGTTAATAAAATTTAACTAGTGTTTGCGAGGCGGGAGTGCGGCGGTTTAGGGGTTAATATATTTATTACAGTGGTGGCGATGTCCGGTCGGCAGATTAGGGGTTAAAAACTTTATTAAAGTGTTTCTGATGTGGGGGGTGGGGGCTTCGGTTTAGGGGTTAATAGGAAGTTTTGCCGCTACTATATTAAATTTATTAACCCCTAAACCTAAGTCTAACCCTAACCTTAACACCCCCCTAACTTAAATATAATTTAAATACAACAAAATAAAATTACTACAATTAAATAAATTAATCCTATTTAAAACTAAATACTTACATATAAAATAAACCCTAAGCTAGCTACAATATAACTAATAGTTACATTGTAGCTAGCTTAGGGTTTATATTTATTTTACAGGCAACTTTGTATTTATTTTAACTAGGTACAATAGTTATTAAATAGTTATTAACTATTTAATAACTACCTAGTTAAAATAAAGACACATTTACCTGTAAAATAAATCCTAACCTAAGTTACAATTACACCTAACACTACACTATAATTAAATTAATTTACTAAATTACCTACAATTAAATACAATTAAATTAAATAAACTAAAAACAAAAAACACTAAATTACAGAAAATTAAAAAATTACAAGATTTTTAATCTAATTACACCTACTTTAATCCCCCTAACAAAATAAAAAGCCCCCCAAAATAATAAAATTCCCTACCCTATACTAAATTACAAATAGCCCTTAAAAGGGCTTTTTGCGGGGCATTGCCCCAAAGTAATCAGCTCTTTTACCTGTAAAAAAAAAATACAATACCCCCCACATTAAAACCCACCACCCACACTCCCAACCCTACTCTAAAACCCACCCAATCCCCCCTTAATAAAACCTAACACTACCCCTTTGAAGATCACCCTACCTTGAGCCGTCTTCACCCAGCTGGGCACAAGTGGTCCTCCAGAGGGGCAGAAGGCTTCATCTGATCAGGGCAGAAGAGGACCTCCAGACGGGCAGAAGGCTTCATCCAGGCAGCATCTTCTATCTTCATCCATCCATCCGGAGCGGGTCCATCTTGAAGCCAGCCGACGCGGAGCATCCTCTTCTTCCAACGACTCCCGACGAATGAAGGGTCCTTTAAATGACGTCATCCAAGATCGCGTCCCTTGAATTATGATTGGCTGATAGGATTCTATCAGCCAATCGGAATTAAGGTAGGAAAAATCCTATTGGCTAATTGGATCAGCCAATAGGACTGAAGTTCAATCCTATTGGCTGATCCAATCAGCCAATAGGATTGAGCTTGCATTCTATTGGCTGTTCCAATCAGCCAATAGAATGCGATCTCAATCCTATTGGCTGATTGAAAATGCCGCCCGGATGAAGTCTTCTGCCCATCTTGAGGTTTTTTCTGCCCGGATCGGATGAAGCCTTCTGTCCCTCTGGAGGACCACTTGTGCCTGGCTGGGTGAAGACGGCTCAAGGTAGGGTGATCTTCAAAGGGGTAGTATTAGGTTTTATTAAGGGGGGATTGGGTGGGTTTTAGAGTAGGGTTGAGAGTGTGGGTGGTGGGTTTTAATGTGGGGGAGTATTGTTTTTTTTTTACAGGTAAAAGAGCTGATTACTTTGGGGCAATGCCCCACAAAAAGCCCTTTTAAGGGCTATTTGTAATTTAGTATAGGGTAGGGATTTTTTTTTTATTATTTTTATTTTATTTTGTTGGGGGATTAGAGTAGGTGTAATTTGTTTTTAAAAATTTTAATTATTTTTTATTTTCTGTAATTTAGTGAATGGTTTTCTTTGCATTTTAGTTTATTTAATTTAATTGTATTTAATTGTAGGTAATTTAGTAAATTAATTTAATGATAGTGTAGTGTTAGGTGTAATTGTAACTTAGGTTAGGATTTAGTTTACAGGTAAATTTGTACTTATTTTATCTAGGTAGTTATTAAATAGTTAATAACTATTTAATAACTATTGTACCTAGTTAAAATAAATACAAAGTTGCCTGTAAAATAAATATAAACCCTAAGCTAGCTACAATGTAACTATTAGTTATATTTTAGCTATTTTATGGTTTATTTTATAGGTAAGTATTTAGTTTTAAATAGGATTAATTTATTTAATTGTAGTAATTTAATTTCGTTGTATTTAAATTATATTTAAGTTAGGGGGGTGTTAGACTTAGGTTTAGACTTATGTTTAGGGGTTAATAAATTTAATATAGTAGCGGCGATGTTGGGGGGCAGATTAGGGGTTAATAAATATAATGTAGGTGTCGGCGATGTTAGGGGCAGCAGATTAGGGGTTCATAGGGATAATGTAGGTGGGGGCGGTGTCCGGAGCGGCAGGTGTTAAAAATATAATGCACGTGTCGGCGATGTTGGGAACGGCAGATTAGGAGTTAATAAGTGTAAGATTAGGGGTGTTTAAACTCCGGGTTCATGTTAGGGTGTTAGGTCTAGACATAAATTTTATTTCCATAGGAATCAATGGGGCTGCGTTAGGAGCTGAACGCTGCTTTTTTGCAGGTGTTAGTTTTTTTTTAGCTGAATCTGCCCCATTGTTTCCTATGGGGAAATCGTGCACAAGTACATTTTGCCAGCTCACCGCTACCGTAAGCAACGCTGGTATTGAGGTGAGATGTGGAACTAAATTTTGCTCTACGCTCACCTTTTTGCGGATAAAGCCGGGTTTAAAAAAAAAACATAATACCAGCGTTGTCTTAAGGGAGCGTTGAAAAAAGAATGCTCGTAATCTCGGTGTATGTGTTTTGTCCTTGAAAAGTTATATTCAAGCCTCAGTGCAAGAATAAAACACAGCTTTTTTTTTTTTTTTTGCATTTTTATGTTCTTTTAAAGACATTAGAAGACCACACTTTGATTGATGGAGGATCACAAAAAAAACCTGTCATAAATAAAAGTACATATTTGCTTGCATGTAAATGACAGATACATTTCCCAAGTAGTTTTATTTTACAATGTCTATTGACATCAACAGCTCCTGCTGCTATCTGCATAAACTTAAAGAGCGACACGAATCTAGAAGAATTTAATGTTGAAGTGTGAGCTCCATTATAGGGTAGGATCTTGTCAGACAGCCCAGTCAGAGAGAAACATAAATATGATCATGAACATTACCCCATAATCCATAGACCCCTGAACATGATCTCTGACCTAGCATAATAAAATCTTACACCCAAGGGACACCAAACAAGACTCTCTATTAACCAGCAAGTATCACCAAAGGGACCTCTAACAACTAAGAAACCCCCACTTATACAGTCATAAATCCATCCAAAATGATTAGCTTTTTTTGTGGCTGCAGCCTACAGCATTTTTCCAGGAATCCTGATAAATACGTGTTTAGGGGTGTAATGAGGACTTTGAGGGGTTACGCAGTTTTACGCGCCAGATTGTAATAAAGGCTGTATACTAGTTTTGGGTGTGGTGTAAAGAAGAGTATTGAAAACTGAGCACCTCAGACGCAGCTTTACTCCTTAGTCAAAATGTGCATGTGTTTTGTATGGGGACTATTGCTGCACTTTGCCTCTGGATATCATCATTCAGTAGGGTCAGTAGCAGAAGTACCATGCATGTGCAAACTGTCCCCTGCACAGACTTCGTTTGGAGACAAGTCTAATATAGCACGTTTCTAACTTCTGGATGTTAACTAAATAAACCAGCAAATATTGTACAAAGGTGTTTAAGTATCTTCAGCTTAATATAACCAATAAAAGCACGTTCACACAAGAAATGCAGATGTATTTACTTAATTGAAACATCAAGTAGCTAGAGTCCTTGGCAAGCACATAGGGTGCATTAGTTCTATGGCCAGCACTGGGCAAGTACACTACATGCATTAAATGCTTACATGCACTCTAACAAGCCACCCTCACTGGGTGTGCATTCTGCTTTCTCATTATAAACAGATTTATGTGAGAGACAATGCAGGCAATGAACTCACACATGAGTTACCAGGTTTTTACGAGTTGTGTGGTAATAATAATAAATATAAAGTAGTGACCCATGGGATATGTTAGAGCTAACTAGGTAATGTTCGTTGATAAAACTTTTCTTTGAGGTTTAGAAATCTCCAAGTATGGTCCCTGTCATGTTTGCGCTTGACAAGCTTGTGCATTGGGCATTATATGATGGGATAGGTTTGCTCTATCTAAGTATCTATTAAGATGATACATTGTATTATTGTATTAGGTTCCAGGTCTGAAGCGTTAAACGTGGCTTAAGCGAAATAGCTTAGCTATATCAAGTAATAAATTAAAATTGGTATTACTGATTTATTGTAGAACTATACAGGGGAATTTCTCCTGGTAACTAAATAGTATGTTTAACATTTTCCAGATTAATGAGGGAAATTACATTAATACCGTTCTGTAGTAAATGAGTCTTCAGGACTAGGTATACAAATTATGGGCTAGATTACGACTGGAGCTCAAATTAGCGAGCACACTTAAGTCACTGCATTCCACATATATTGTAAAGCATGTGTGGAATGTGGTAATGTATGTACACTGGCCACTCATGCGCAATGAAAAGGTAGGGTAGCATAAACTGCTCGTGCTAACGAGCAGTTTATGCTCACTGCTCACTTACAGAAGCGCTGGTATTACGGGGGTAGATAGCAAATCTCAACGCTTTGTTTGCTGCATGCGTGCCGCCTGTACCCTCAATATGCAAATAAAATTAAATTTGTATTTACTATTTAAAAATATATATATTTCAGGGGGCATGTCTAGATGGCAGACATGATAGGTCGCAATATCTGTGGTTCCTAGTGTGACCTGCTAATCCGCCGCTTAAATAAAACTCAGTTTTGAATAGGCTGAGAAACACAAATAATGCTAAACTTGCAGATTATGACCACTGGGCCCAGATCTGGACAGTTAAGTCCTCAGGCACGTATCATTATCATGCTTCTGATTTCTTTATTTTGGGAAACAAATGATGTTTGTATGTATATTATTTAAACCTCAATAAAAACACATTAATATATACCAACACCCTGTAATTTGATTTATTTTTATTTCACAGATTAAAATGGTCATTATTTAATAGACTGGAATAGTGTTGGTAAGAAACATTGCAGCCCATGCAAGAATGAAATGTGGGTAACAAGACCGCAAACAAGACTGTGTAGAAACAATCACCTAGATTACGAGTTTTGCGTTAGAGGCTGTGCGGTGCTAACGAGCAGTTTATGCTCACCGCTCACTTACAGACAGCGCTGGTATTACGGGTTTTTACAAACCAGACAAGAAGTGAGCGTTGAGCAAAATTTTGCTCATTACCGCACTCCAATAGCAGCGCTGCTTACGTTAGAGGTGAGCTGGTGTAACGTGCTCGTGCACGATTTCCCCATAGGAATCAACGGGGTGAGCTGGCTGAAAAAAAGTCTAACACCTGCTGAAAAAGCAGTGTAAAACTCCTTAGTTATTAACCCCTAAACCTAAGTCTAACCCTAAACCTAACACCCCCTAACTTAAATATAATTAAAAGAAATCGAAATAAAAATTCCTATCATTAACTAAATTATTCCTATTTAAAACTAAACACTTTCCTATAAAATAAACCCTAAGATAGCTACAGTATAACTAATAGTTACATTGTAGCTAGCTTAGGGTTTATTTTTATTTTACAGGCAAGTTTGTATTTATTTTAACTAGGTACAATAGTTATTAAATAGTTATTAACTATTTAATAACTACCTAGATAAAATAAATACAAAAGTACCTGTAAAATAAAACCTAACCTAAGTTACAATTACACCTAACACTACACACACTATAATTAAATAAATTAACTAAATTAAATACAATTAAATTAAATTATCTAAAGTACAAAAAAAACAAACACTAAATTACAGAAAATAATAAACAAATTACAAGATTTTTAAACTAATTACACCTAATCTAATCCCCCTCCAAAATAAAAAAGCCCTACCCTACACTAAATTACAAATAGCCCTTAAAAGGGCCTTTTGTGGGGCATTGCGCCAAAGTAATCAGCTCTTTTACCTGTAAAAAAAATTACAAATCCCCCCCAACATTAAAACCCACCACCCACACAACCAACCCTACAATAAAACCCACCCAATACCCCCTTAAAAAAACCTAACACTAACCCCTTGAAGATCACCTTACCGGGAGAAGTCTTCATCCAACTGGGCCGAAGTCCTCAACGAAGCCGGGAGAAGTCTTCATCCAAGCCGGGCAAAGTGGTCCTCCAGACGGGCAAAAGTCTTCATCCAGACGGCATCTTCTATCTTCATCCATGCGGCGCGAAACGGGTCCATCTTCAAGACATTCGATGCGGAGCATCCTCTTCATGTGACGGCTCTTCTGGAATGAAGGTTCCTTTAAATGACGTCATCCAAGATGGCATCCCTTCAATTCCGATTGGCTGAAAGAATTCTATCAGCCAATCGGAATTAAGGTAGAAAAAAATCCTATTGGCTGATGCAATCAGCCAACAGGATTGAGCTAGCATTCTATTGGCTGTTCCAGTCAGCCAATAAAATGCAAGCTCAATCCTATTGGCTGATTGCATCAGCCAATAAGATTTTTTCTACCTTAATTCCGATTGGCTGATAGAATTCTATCAGCCAATCGGAATTGAAGGGACGCCATCTTGGATGACGTCATTTAAAGGAACCTTCATTCAGTGTTAGCTGTCGGATGAAGAGGATGCTCTGCGTCGGATGTCTTGAAGATGGACCAGCTCCACGCCGGATGGATGAAGATAGAAGATGCCGTCTGGATGAAGACTTCTGCCCGTCTGGAGGACCACTTCACCCGGCTTGGATGAAGACTTCTCCCGGCTTCGTTGAGGACTTCGGCCCGGTTGGATGAAGACTTCTCCCGGTAAGGTGATCTTCAAGGGGTTAGTCATAGAATTTTTAAGGGGGTATTGGGTGGGTTTAAGAATAGGGTTGGTTGTGTGGGTGGTGGGTTTTAAGCTAAGCATCAGAAAAAATGTATAACAGGAGCACCAAGTATATGGATAAAAAATCAAACTTTATTTAGAACATAAAGGGTATCTACACCCTTGGGTAAGAACATACATGTATAGTCAAACAGATGAAAAAGGCTGACCGGTTTCGGCTGTTGCCTTACTCCTAGCCTGCTTAAAACTGTCTGTCAGTTCTCAGGTTTAAAAACCCTCATCTGCAATCCTATTGGTTCAAAATTCCACACCCCTCATTGTAACTCCCTTCAGCTTAAATCAATTAAATCAATTAACCCTCCTTTTCAACATAGCTGTACTTGACTAGTTGCTCAACATTGCAAATTTGATTGCTAAGACTAAGTTCCTAACCTCCTATTTATCACTAATATTCAATATTCAATAGGAGCCAAACAGTGAAAACATGAAGGAAACTGGGTCTATTAAACATATATTTTACATCATTGTGTAGGGAAACTGTCTTAGAGCTTGAACCGCTTTGTATATAGACATATATATAGACATTAGTAATGTGTGTTTTAGTGTTTATCCTGTCTTTTTTGACAGCTCACGCATCTCCTACCTCAGAGCGGTTCCTGTTTCTTTATATTCATCCTAGACCGCCTTTGGTATTGTGGGAAAAAGGTGTATTGTGCTTAAAATCTGTGTTCGTTCGTGGTTACTGTTTACTATTAGAGGCTATTTCCAAAACCCTATTGGTCAGATACCGTATGTGCCAGCCAATCCGGTGCGGTCTACCAAACCCCAGTGCTTTGCAAGGAGTCTTGAAGGTAGCTATTGGTCCCTGCTTATTGAATCCTGATTGGTCAAATATCGTATGTGTACGCCAATCAAAGCGTAACCTGTCACGACACACATCGCTGTCAGTCCCCGCTCTCTCATGTTATTATTGCTAAATGTTCATTACTTGGGAACAATGGAATATATTATACATTGTGAACGTGTATTGTCTGTTAAATTTAAATCTAAAAAATAAAATAAATAACAACCCTGTTATGATGCTCTTTTATGAACCACATTCAAGTATAAATACACATTTAAAGGGGCAAGTGTGTTATGCTCTAGCTATGTGCTCATCCCCAGTAAATATCCCAAATAAGTAGTGAATTCTAATTTGCTATTTTAGGTATATTTAACCTAAGTTTATTCTGATCTATTCTGCCAAGCATCAAAAATAAGCTGCTTATTAAATTAAAGATTGTCACCTTTGTAATAATGTACCCTTAAGAACCACAATTCAAGTACACAAATAAATACACATTATAAAGTGCCAAGTGTGTTTATGCTTTAACTATGTACTTGTTAGTAGTAAATATCCTCAACAAGTAATGAACTCTTATTCACTATTTTAAGTGTATTTAGCTAAATTCATTCTGATCTATTATACTTAGCTTCAAAATGAGCTGCTAATTATCGAGGACCTTGGGAGTTTGTACACTATCTATGTGTTTAACCTTAGTATCTCGAACAAACATGAATGTGCTACTTCCTACTGAGGACCTGGAGTGTATTGTGATTTGCTTGTATATTAATATTTTGGTAAATATTCTCTATGCTTATGTAAATGTTCTTAGTGCATAGGTAAGATTAGGTTTATATATTATTTATTTTGTTACCTAAATACCTCAAATGAGTATAATGTTGTTCCAAATGTACACTACCAAAAATTAATGAGGTCAAATTCTGAATTGAGGCCGTCTGGAATCCTTGTTTTTAAGCGAAAGATCCAGAAGGCCTCCCTTTCGCCTAGTTTGCGGGTTCTGTCCCCCCCTTTTATCTGGACTGGTACCTTCTCTATGATGGTCCAGGAAAAGAACGAATTATCTTTGTTGTGTGTAATCGAAAAATGTTTAATAAGTGGCGTTGTGAGAACCCCTGCTTTGATATCCGCTAGATGTTCTTTTATCCGTACCCTGGCTTCCCTTGTCGTGAGGCCTACATACTGGAGGGCACAGTGGGTGCATGAAATCAAGTACACTACAAAGGTAGACCTGCAGTTGAGACATAAATTCTTCTGAAAGTGTTCCCCTGTAACTAGAGAGCTGAAGGAGTCCCCTATAGTGACTTTCTCGCAAGCTTTGCAGGATAAATGGTTACACCTATAGGTCCCATTTAATCTCAACCAGGAGGACCCATCCGTCTGTTCCTTCCTCAATCTTGTGGGTGCAATTATATTGCCTATTGTTCTGTTTCTTTTGTATGTACATCTGATGCCCTCAGATACTGTCTCCTTTAGAGCATCATCTGCTGACAAAAGATGGTAATTATTTCTAATGATCTGACATATTTGTGTGTACTGCTGAGAATATTCTGTCGTGAATGTGATTTTCCTGTCCTCAGTCCCTTTTGTTCCTTTTTTGTACTTTGTGTTTTTCTGTCTCAAAAGATCAACTCTGTTAATTTTGGTAACAGCGTTTCTCTCTTTTGTAATTATTGACCCTGGATAGCCTCTTTCCATAAGTCTAACTGATAGTTCATCGGCCTGTTTCTCATATGTACTTAGATCAGTACAGTTCCTTTTCAGGCGAATGAACTGGCCTCTAGCTACACCCCTAAACACCCTCCTTGGGTGGCAACTTGAGGCGTGCAGCAAAGAGTTCCCTGTGATAGGCTTCCGATATGTCTCTGTGGTAATCTTCTGACCTGTTTCTCCCTTTAATGAGATGTCCAAAAAATTAACTGTGTGTTCTTGTATCTCGGACGTAAAGCTAATGCCTACATTGTTGTTGTTAAGTCCCTCACCAAGAGACTGAAGAGTGGTGAGTCAAGTATTTTATCTTGTGTATACACGGATGTCTGGGAGTGGTCCCTTGTGAATGATATTATTGTGGGGGTTGTTTTGGGGAACACCGCCACATTTTTTCCTTTATAAACAGTCTAATTTGTGCAGTAGCCTTACAAGGAATTATTTACAGGACTATCTATATACTTCTTTAATAACAGTGCATACACCTTAACCCCTTCCCCTATTGCATTTTGAAAGTAAGCATTTTTTGCTAAGAGCTGTGGCCTAGCTCAAGGTGTATGCACTGCTTTTGAGCCAACCTCCGCAATTTTGCATAAGTACACAAAAATATGCAGGGTGAGAGCAATACTACAAACACACCAGTTTTATTCTCCCTGAGGACAGCCAAAGAGAGAGAGGCGGCAGCTTGGGATTGCAACCAAATCTTTTCCCTCAACAAAACTAATTACAGCTTGATAACACTTTTTGAAGAAGTGGAGAACCTTCTACTGAGAGAGGACCAACTAAAATGGGATGTTAATACACTTAACAAATATTTGGAACTAGGTCTGATACCCAGGGGCCTCAGATTGAATAAATTCCCAACCTTTGTGACGGATGACAAGTCCTTTATTGAACGATGGAATAATCATCTTACAGAATGTTCACTTAAATTGATGAAATTAATCTGCGAATTTAAGTTGAAAACAATTGATGAACTGGCTGTAAAAATAAAGGAACTACAGGATGAACTAAACAAAAGAAGTGAAGAACCCAGCTTTCTAAAATTCGATGCCACCCTACAGAGAGTGTTGGCGGAAGCAAAAACATTGCTACTGGAGACCAAACGTACGAAGTATTTAAGGGACTTGCAGGACTATAATTTGAACAGAGTCTACGTATGGAATAGGAGGGATCGTTTTGCCTTAAGGAAGGAGCAGAACAGATCAGCCCCATATTACAACAGATGGAGAGGAGGAAATAGATCCAGAAGCAATAGAGGTAGACGTGTTAACTTCCAGGAGAGTGAAGGAGAATCCTGGGACGAAGGCTCGTCCTCAGGGGGAGAGGAATTGGGGGCTCACGAAACCTCAGTGAGACCTAAGGAGGGACCAAACAGGTTGCCCCCAATCCTGAAGAACAGAGATTCTGAAACAGCATCCACCTCGTCACACTATAGAGAGGAACCCCCACAGGCGGGGGGAACTCGAAGTTTATTGGGAGCAACCGAAAAATCCCAGCTGGAACAGGTTTTTCAGGTACCCCCAAAAGCATTAGAAGGGGGGGGAAGAGGAACCGCAGAACAACAACAACAACCGAGAGAGCAGAGACGATACCCCCAAAGGAGGGGCCGAAGGAGGGGAAACTACAGGGACTGAACGTTTTAAACCTATCAAGTTATGTTCTAAATAAATCTGAAATTGAAGTGTTGAGTTTAGGTTTAACATTTGTTCCGTCTGCAGATTTCAATCTGTTTAGAACTCTTTTGGACGTTAACAAAATGATTCGGAACCTAACGTTGAGAAAATTCTTTAAGACACAGGATCAACGTCAATGTAATGAGAGTCCATGTTCTATTGATGCATCTGACCTTGAACATCATGTTAATACTGATTTGAATTTTCAAGAATTATGCGATGTAAGGACTCTGGAATCTCTCCAAGAAGAGGAAGAGATGGAAGAAAGTAGGCGGGTGGCAACTCCACTACTTAAGAACAAATCTTTGTTCTATCCCATCCAAAGCAGGGGTCCTCTTTTGGAGAAATTCCAGAAGCGGGTGGAAAGTGATTTAATTAAACTTCAATATGTTACACAAAGGGGCAAGAAGTCCAATGTCACACGAAAACAAAAAATGGCACTAGATGGTCTAAGAGATAACAACGACTTAGTGATTAGGTCAGCCGATAAGGGCGGAGCAATTGTGGTCCTTGATAAAAAGGATTTCATTCAGGAGGCTTTTAGACAGTTGAGAGTAGAACAGGATTATGAGGTATTGTCATTTGATCCAACACGCCAATTCCAGAGACAGTTGGTCTCCCTTGTGGACGATGGGGTAGAGATGGGCTATATTGACCAAGAAACTAAAGATTATCTTCTGGTACAAAACCCAGCCGTTCCTGTGTTTAATCATCTACCTAAAATTCACAAGTCTGTAGACAATGTCCAAGGGAGACCAATTGTTAGTGGAATAGGCTCCCTACTGGAACACCTGTCAGAGTGGTTGGATGGCATCCTGCAGCCCTTGGTAAGCTCCCTTTGGAGTCACCTGTCGGATACCAAACATGTATTGAATTTACTCTCTGGTGTGGTATGGCAGAGTGACTTCAAATGGTTGACAGTGGATGTAAGATCCCTGTATTCAACCATACCACATGATAAGGGCCTGGAAGCCATAAAATTCTTTCTGTCAAAAAAGTATCCCAATGATCAGGATTTTATTGGATACATATTGAGAGTAACCAGATTTCTCCTTACCCACAACTATTTCCTGTTTGAGGGGGAGTTCTTTCTCCAGAGGCGTGGGACAGCGATGGGGGCTAAATTTGCCCCTTCCTACGCCAACCTTTTCATGGGTTGGTGGGAGCTCTCCCACGTCTTTGGAGAACGAAACCTGTTCAGGCAGGAGATAGTGTGGTATAGGCGCTTCATTGACGATCTCCTCTTCATTTGGCAAGGCTCCTATAATGATCTAGAGAAGTTTGTAAAGGGACTTAACAACAACAATGTAGGCATTAGCTTTACGTCCGAGATACAAGAACACACAGTTAATTTTTTGGACATCTCATTAAAGGGAGAAACAGGTCAGAAGATTACCACAGAGACATATCGGAAGCCTATCACAGGGAACTCTTTGCTGCACGCCTCAAGTTGCCACCCAAGGAGGGTGTTTAGGGGTGTAGCTAGAGGCCAGTTCATTCGCCTGAAAAGGAACTGTACTGATCTAAGTACATATGAGAAACAGGCCGATGAACTATCAGTTAGACTTATGGAAAGAGGCTATCCAGGGTCAATAATTACAAAAGAGAGAAACGCTGTTACCAAAATTAACAGAGTTGATCTTTTGAGACAGAAAAACACAAAGTACAAAAAAGGAACAAAAGGGACTGAGGACAGGAAAATCACATTCACGACAGAATATTCTCAGCAGTACACACAAATATGTCAGATCATTAGAAATAATTACCATCTTTTGTCAGCAGATGATGCTCTAAAGGAGACAGTATCTGAGGGCATCAGATGTACATACAAAAGAAACAGAACAATAGGCAATATAATTGCACCCACAAGATTGAGGAAGGAACAGACGGATGGGTCCTCCTGGTTGAGATTAAATGGGACCTATAGGTGTAACCATTTATCCTGCAAAGCTTGCGAGAAAGTCACTATAGGGGACTCCTTCAGCTCTCTAGTTACAGGGGAACACTTTCAGAAGAATTTATGTCTCAACTGCAGGTCTACCTTTGTAGTGTACTTGATTTCATGCACCCACTGTGCCCTCCAGTATGTAGGCCTCACGACAAGGGAAGCCAGGGTACGGATAAAAGAACATCTAGCGGATATCAAAGCAGGGGTTCTCACAACGCCACTTATTAAACATTTTTCGATTACACACAACAAAGATAATTCGTTCTTTTCCTGGACCATCATAGAGAAGGTACCAGTCCAGATAAAAGGGGGGGACAGAACCCGCAAACTAGGCGAAAGGGAGGCCTTCTGGATCTTTCGCTTAAAAACAAGGATTCCAGACGGCCTCAATTCAGAATTTGACCTCATTAATTTTTGGTAGTGTACATTTGGAACAACATTATACTCATTTGAGGTATTTAGGTAACAAAATAAATAATATATAAACCTAATCTTACCTATGCACTAAGAACATTTACATAAGCATAGAGAATATTTACCAAAATATTAATATACAAGCAAATCACAATACACTCCAGGTCCTCAGTAGGAAGTAGCACATTCATGTTTGTTCGAGATACTAAGGTTAAACACATAGATAGTGTACAAACTCCCAAGGTCCTCGATAATTAGCAGCTCATTTTGAAGCTAAGTATAATAGATCAGAATGAATTTAGCTAAATACACTTAAAATAGTGAATAAGAGTTCATTACTTGTTGAGGATATTTACTACTAACAAGTACATAGTTAAAGCATAAACACACTTGGCACTTTATAATGTGTATTTATTTGTGTACTTGAATTGTGGTTCTTAAGGGTACATTATTACAAAGGTGACAATCTTTAATTTAATAAGCAGCTTATTTTTGATGCTTGGCAGAATAGATCAGAATAAACTTAGGTTAAATATACCTAAAATAGCAAATTAGAATTCACTACTTATTTGGGATATTTACTGGGGATGAGCACATAGCTAGAGCATAACACACTTGCCCCTTTAAATGTGTATTTATACTTGAATGTGGTTCATAAAAGAGCATCATAACAGGGTTGTTATTTATTTTATTTTTTAGATTTAAATTTAACAGACAATACACGTTCACAATGTATAATATATTCCATTGTTCCCAAGTAATGAACATTTAGCAATAATAACATGAGAGAGCGGGGACTGACAGCGATGTGTGTCGTGACAGGTTACGCTTTGATTGGCGTACACATACGATATTTGACCAATCAGGATTCAATAAGCAGGGACCAATAGCTACCTTCAAGACTCCTTGCAAAGCACTGGGGTTTGGTAGACCGCACCGGATTGGCTGGCACATACGGTATCTGACCAATAGGGTTTTGGAAATAGCCTCTAATAGTAAACAGTAACCACGAACGAACACAGATTTTAAGCACAATACACCTTTTTCCCACAATACCAAAGGCGGTCTAGGATGAATATAAAGAAACAGGAACCGCTCTGAGGTAGGAGATGCGTGAGCTGTCAAAAAAGACAGGATAAACACTAAAACACACATTACTAATGTCTATATATATGTCTATATACAAAGCGGTTCAAGCTCTAAGACAGTTTCCCTACACAATGATGTAAAATATATGTTTAATAGACCCAGTTTCCTTCATGTTTTCACTGTTTGGCTCCTATTGAATATTGAATATTAGTGATAAATAGGAGGTTAGGAACTTAGTCTTAGCAATCAAATTTGCAATGTTGAGCAACTAGTCAAGTACAGCTATGTTGAAAAGGAGGGTTAATTGATTTAATTGATTTAAGCTGAAGGGAGTTACAATGAGGGGTGTGGAATTTTGAACCAATAGGATTGCAGATGAGGGTTTTTAAACCTGAGAACTGACAGACAGTTTTAAGCAGGCTAGGAGTAAGGCAACAGCCGAAACCGGTCAGCCTTTTTCATCTGTTTGACTATACATGTATGTTCTTACCCAAGGGTGTAGATACCCTTTATGTTCTAAATAAAGTTTGATTTTTTATCCATATACTTGGTGCTCCTGTTATACATTTTTTCTGATGCTTAGCTTATTATTTGGCCCAACAGTGAGCACAGGTTTTGGATACAAATTGCGGTAGGTGGGCTAGAGGCACACTGCACTGACTGTCTTTTTATCCAAGGGACACAGGTGGACGTTATTCAGGCCCCCAGAAACAAAATAATGGGCAGAGAGTAACAATCCTGGATTACAAGGCACAACTATTCACACCAATATTGGACACAGCATCCGGATCTGAGAAAACACCTCACCAAGAGACTGAAGAGTGGTGAGTCAAGTATTTTATCTTGTGTATACACGGATGTCTGGGAGTGGTCCCTTGTGAATGATATTATTGTGGGGGTTGTTTTGGGGAACACCGCCACATTTTTTCCTTTATAAACAGTCTAATTTGTGCAGTAGCCTTACAAGGAATTATTTACAGGACTATCTATATACTTCTTTAATAACAGTGCATACACCTTAACCCCTTCCCCTATTGCATGGTGGGTTTTAACCCTTTGAGTGTTAAGCACTCTCCCACCTGGGTGCTAAGCTGTTTATAAGGGTTTTTTGTATTTTTTATTTTTTAAAATATATATTTTTTAACTTTTTTTTTCTTCAGATCCCCAAGACTTACACTGTTGGAAAGGTTAGGTGATTACCTTTCCAATGGTGGGTCTTGGGGGTCTTGAGATACAGGCTTCTAAGCTGCATGCCCCCTGCTCCTATACTTAACATTATTAATTTTTAATAAAGTTGCACGGTGACGTCATCGCGCATGACATCACTGCGCATAACGTGAAGCCCCATCGATGCCTGTCACTATGCAGGCCCGATCGCCGGGGTAGGAGCGGGTGGGAGCCCCCAGATCTCCCTTAAGGTGGGAGAGTGCTAGCGACGGCTCTGATCCGTGGGAAACTCTGTGACGGCTCAGAGCCGTCCTTAGCACTCAAGGGGTTAATGTTGGGGGGGGATTTGTAATACAGGTAAAAGAGCTGATTACTTTGGGGCAATGCCCCGCAAAAGGTCTTTTTAAGGGCTATTTGTATTTTAATGTAGGGTAGGGCTTTTTTTATTTTTGGGGGGCTTTTTATTTTGTTAGGGGGATTAGATTAGGTGTAATTAGTTTAAAAATCTTGTAATTTGTTTATAATTTTCTGTAATTTAGTGCTTGTTTTTTTTTGTACTTTAGATAATTTTATTTAATTGTATTTAGATTAGGTAAGTCATTTAATTATAGTGTAGTGTTAGGTGTTATTGTAACTTAGGTTAGGGTTTATTTTACAGGTACTTTTATATTTATTTTAGCTAGGTAGTTATTAAATAGTTAATAACTATTTAATAACTATTCTACCTAGTTAAAATAAATACAAACTTGCCTGTAAAATAAAAATAAACCCTAAGATAGCTACAATGTAACTATTAGTTATATTGTAGCTATCTTTCACCTAGATTTAGAGTAGACATGTGCGGTTCGTTTCGGATTAATTCGGAAATTCGGTAAATTCGGTAAATTCGGAGATTCGGATCGATTCGGATTTCCGAATTAAAATACTTCCGAATCTACCGAATGAATCCGAAATAGCTGCCGTATCTCCGAATAAATCCGAATTAGCTCGTTAAAATTCGGCATTTCCCCATAGGAAACAATGGGAGTTTCGGCTGAAAAAAAACTAACACCGCAGCCCCATGGTTTCCTATGGGGAAACACTAAGTCTGCACCTAACACCCTAACATGTACCCCGAGTCTCTAAACACCCCTAATCTAACACTTATTAACCCCTAATCTGCCGCCCCTGCTATCGCTGACACCTGCATTATTTTATTAACCCCTAATCTGCCGACCGAATATCGCCGCCACCTACATTATAACTATTAACCCCTAATCTGCTGTCCCTAACACCGCCGACCCCTACATTATAGTTATTAACCCCTAATCTGCCCCCCCCAACGTCGCCGCAATCTAACTACAAGTATTAACCCCTAATCTGCCGACCGAATATCGCCGCCGCCTACATTATAGCTATTAACCCCTAATCTGCTGTCCCTAACACCGCCGACCCCTACATTATAGTTATTAACCCCTAATCTGCCCCCCCCAACGTCGCCGCAATCTAACTACAAGTATTAACCCCTAATCTGCCGACCCGATATCGCCGCCGCCTACATTATAGCTATTAACCCCTAATCTGCTGTCCCTAACACCGCCGACCCCTACATTATAGTTATTAACCCCTAATCTGCCCCCCCCCAACGTCGCCGCAATCTAACTACAAGTATTAACCCCTAATCTGCCGACCCGATATCGCCGCCGCCTACATTATAGCTATTAACCCCTAATCTGCTGTCCCTAACACCGCCGACCCCTACATTATAGTTATTAACCCCTAATCTGCGCCCCCAACGTCGCCGCAATCTAACTACAAGTATTAACCCCTAATCTGCCGACCCGATATCGCCGCCGCCTACATTATAGCTATTAACCGCTAATCTGCTGTCCCTAACACCGCCGACCCCTACATTATAGTTATTAACCCCTAATCTGCCCCCCAACGTCGCCACAATCTAACTACAAGTATTACCCCTAATCTGACGACCGCAAATCGCTGCAACTATAATAAATGTATTAACCCCTAAACCGCCGCACTCCCGCCTCGCAAACACTATAATACATTTTATTAACCCCTAATCTGCCCTCCCTAACATCGCCGCCACCTACCTACAATTATTAACCCCTAATCTCCCGCCCCCAACGTCGCCGCTACTATAATAAGGTTATTAACCCCTAAACCTAAGTCTAACCCTAACACTAACACCCCCTAACTTAAATATAATTTAAATAAAACGAAATAAATTTACTATAGTTAAATAAATGAATCCTATTTAAAACTAAAGACTTACCTGTAAAATAAACCCTAAGATAGCTGCAATATAACTAATAGTTACATTGTAGCTATTTTAGGATTTATTTTTATTTTACAGGCAACTTTGTATTTTTTTTAACTAGGTACAATAGTTATTAAATAGTTAATAACTATTTAATAACTACCTAGCTAAAATAAATACAAATTTACCTGTAAAATAAATCCTAACCTAAGTTACAATTACACCTAACACTACACTATCATTAAATTAACTAAATAAATGAATCATATTTAAAACTAAATACTTACCTGTAAAATAAACCCTAATATAGCTGCAATATAACTAATAGTTACATTGTAGCTATTTTAGCATTTATATTTATTTTACAGGCAACTTTGTATTTATTTTAACTAGGTACAATAGCTATTAAATAGTTATTGACTAATTAATAGCTACCTAGTTAAAATAATTACAAAATTACCTGTAAAATAAATCCTAACCTAAGTTACAATAAAACCTAACACTACACTATCATTAAATAAATTAACTACAAGTACCTACAATTATCTACAATTAAATAAACTAAAGTACAAAACCCCCCCACTAAATTACAAAAAATAAAAAACCACTAAATTACAAAAAATAAAAAAATATTACAAGAATTTTAAACTAATTACACCTAATCTAAGCCCCCT
The DNA here is from genome assembly GCF_027579735.1 of Bombina bombina. Taxonomy (NCBI): domain Eukaryota; kingdom Metazoa; phylum Chordata; class Amphibia; order Anura; family Bombinatoridae; genus Bombina; species Bombina bombina. The sequence goes on from NC_069499.1 coordinate 455,913,556, forward strand.
AATAAAATAACAAAGCACCCCAAAATAAAAAAAAATGCCCTACCCTATACTAAATTACAAAAGTTAACAGCTCTATTACCTTACCAGCCCTGAACAGGGCCCTTTGCGGGGCATGCCCCAAAGAAAACAGCTCTTTTGCCTGTAAAAAAAAAACACAATACCCCCCCCACATTACAACCCACCACCCACATACCCCTACTCTAACCCAAACCCCCCTTAAATAAACCTAACACTACCCCCCTGAAGATCTCCCTACCTTGAGTCGTGTTCACCCAGCCGGGCCGAAGTCTTCATCCGATGGGGCAGAAGAGGACATCCAGGCCGGCAGAAGTCTTCATCCAAGCGGGGCAAGAAGAGGTCTTCCATCCATCATACAAGTACCAAAATACAAACAAACACTAAATTACCAAAAATAATAAAATATTACAATAATTTTAAACTAATTACACCTAATCTAAGCCCCCTACTAGCTATTAATATAGCTTCAATATAACTAATAGTTACATTGTAGCTATTTTAGGATTTATATGTATTTTACAGGCAACTTTGTATTTATTTTAACTAGGTACAATAGTTATTAAATAGTTAATAACTATTTAATAACTACCTAGCTAAAATAAATACAAATTTACCTGTAAAATAAATCATAACCTAAGTTACAATTACACCTAACACTACACTATCATTAAATTAACTAAATAAATGAATCCTATATAAAACTAAAGACTTACCTGTAAAATAAACCCTAATATAGCTGCAATATAACTAATAGTTACATTGTAGCTATTTTAGCATTTATATTTATTGTACAGGCAACTTTGTATTCATTTTAACTAGGTTCAATAGCTATTAAATAGATATTGACTATTTAATAGCTACCTAGTTAAAATAATTACAAAATTACCTGTAAAATAAATCCTAACCTAAGTTACAATTAAACCTAACACTACACTATCATTAAATAAATTAACTACAAGTACCTACAATTAAATACAATTAAAAAAACTAAACTAAATTACAAACCCCCCCCCACTAAATTACAAAAAATAAAAAAATATTACAAGAATTTTAAACTAATTACACCTAATCTAAGCCCCCTAATAAAATAACAAAGCCCCCCAAAATAAAAAAAATGCCCTAACCTATACTAAATTACAAAAGTTAACAGCTCTATTACCTTACCAGCCCTGAACAGGGCCCTTTGCGGGGCATGCCCCAAAGAAAACAGCTCTTTTGCCTGTAAAAAAAAAACACAATCCCCCCCCCCACATTACAACCCACCACCCACATACCCCTACTCTAACCCAAACCCCCCTTAAATAAACCTAACACTACCCCCCTGAAGATCTCCCTACCTTGAGTCGTGTTCACCCAGCCGGGCCGAAGTCTTCATCCGATGGGGCAGAAGAGGACATCCAGACCGGCAGAAGTCTTCATCCAAGCGGGGCAAGAAGAGGTCTTCCATCCATCAGAAAAGTACAAAAAAACAAACAAACACTAAATTAGCAAGAATAATAAAATATTACAATAATTTTAAACTAATTACACCTAATCTAAGCCCCCTACTAGCTATTAATATAGCTACAATATAACTAATAGTTACATTGTAGCTATTTTAGGATTTATATTTATTTTACAGGCAACTTTGTATTTATTTTAACTAGGTACAATAGCTATTAAATAGTTAATAACTATTTAATAACTACCTAGCTAAAATAAATACAAATTTACCTGTAAAATAAACCCTAACCTAAGTTACAATTACACCTAACACTACACTGTCATTAAATTAACTAAATAAATTAATCCTATATAAAACTAAATACTTACCTGTAAAATAAACCCTAATATAGCTACAATATAACTAATAGTTACATTGTAGCTATTTTAGCATTTATATTTATTTTACAGGCAACTTTGTATTTATTTTAACTAGGTACAATAGCTATTAAATAGATATTTACTGTTTAATAGCTACCTAGTTAAAATAATTACAAAATTACCTGTAAAATAAATCCTAACCTAAGTTACTATTAAACCTAACACTACACTATCATTAAATAAATTAACTACAAGTACCTACAATTAAATACAATGAAATAAACTAAACTAAAGTACAAAAAAAACAAACACTAAATTACAAAAAATAAAAAAAATTACAAGAATTTTAAACTAATTACACCTAATCTAAGCCCCCTAATAAAATAACAAAGCCCCCCAAAATAAAAAAATGCCCTACCCTATACTAAATTACAAAAGTAATCAGGTCTATTACCTTACCAGCCCTTAAAAGGGCCTTTTGCGGGGGCATGCCCCAAAGAAAACAGCTCTTTTGCCTGTAAAAAAAAACACAATACCCCCCCCCACATTACAACCCACCACCCACATACCCCTACTCTAGCCCAAACCCCCCTTAAATAAACCTAACACTACCCCCCTGAAGATCTCTCTACCGTGTCTTCACCCAGCGGGCCAAAGTCTTCATCCGATTGGGCAGAAGAGGACATCCAGACCGGCAGAAGTCTTCATCCAAGCGGGGCAAGAAGAGGTCTTCCATCCATCAGAAGTCTTGATCCAGGCGGCATCTTCTCTGTTTATCCATCGGGAGCGGAGCGGCAGCATCCTGAAGACATCCCACGCAGAGCATCCTCTTCTTTCTTGATCCAACGACTAGGTGACTGTACCTTTAAGTGACGTCATCCAAGATGGCGTCCCTTGAATTCCGATTGGCTGATAGGATTCTATCAGCCAATCGGAATTAAGGTAGGAAAAATCTGATTGGCTGATTCAATCAGCCAATCAGATTCAAGTTCAATCCGATTGGCTGATGGAATCAGCCAATCAGATTGACCTCGCATTCTATTGGCTGTTCCGATCAGCCAATAGAATGCGAGCTCAATCTGATTGGCTGATTGGATCAGCCAATCGGATTGAACTTGAATCTGATTGGCTGATTGAATCAGCCAATCAGATTTTTCCTACCTTAATTCCGATTGGCTGATAGAATCCTATCAGCCAATCGGAATTCAAGGGACGCCATCTTGGATGACGTCACTTAAAGGTACAGTCACCTAGTCGTCGGATCAAGAAAGAAGAGGATGCTCTGCGTGGGATGTCTTCAGGATGCTGCCGCTCCGCTCCGGATGGATGAACAGAGAAGATGCCGCCTGGATAAAGACTTCTGATGGATGGAAGACTTCTTCTTGCCCCGCTTGGATGAATACTTCTGCCGGTCTGGATGTCCTCTTCTGCCCGATCGGATGAAGACTTCGGCCCGCTGGGTGAAGACACGGTAGAGAGATCTTCAGGGGGGTAGTGTTAGGTTTATTTAAGGGGGGTTTGGGTTAGAGTAGGGGTATGTGGGTGGTGGGTTGTAATGTGGGGGGGGTATTGTGTTTTTTTTTACAGGCAAAAGAGCTGTTTTCTTTGGGGCATGCCCCGCAAAAGGCCCTGTTCAGGGCTGGTAAGGTAATAGAGCTGATTACTTTTGTAATTTAGTATAGGGTAGGGCATTTTTTTATTTTGGGGGGCTTTGTTATTTTATTAGGGGGCTTAGATTAGGTGTAATTAGTTTAAAATTCTTGTAATTTTTTTTATTTTTTGTAATTTAGTGTTTGTTTTTTTTGTACTTTAGTTTAGTTTATTTCATTGTATTTAATTGTAGGTACTTGTAGTTAATTTATTTAATGATAGTGTAGTGTTAGGTTTAATAGTAACTTAGGTTAGGATTTATTTTACAGGTAATTTTGTAATTATTTTAACTAGGTAGCTATTAAACAGTAAATATCTATTTAATAGCTATTGTACCTAGTTAAAATAAATACAAAGTTGCCTGTAAAATAAATATAAATGCTAAAATAGCTACAATGTAACTATTAGTTATATTGTAGCTATATTAGGGTTTATTTTACAGGTAAGTATTTAGTTTTATATAGGATTAATTTATTTAGTTAATTTAATGACAGTGTAGTGTTAGGTGTAATTGTAACTTAGGTTAGGGTTTATTTTACAGGTAAATTTGTATTTATTTTAGCTAGGTAGTTATTAAATAGTTATTAACTATTTAATAGCTATTGTACCTAGTTAAAATAAATACAAAGTTGCCTGTAAAATAAATATAAATCCTAAAATAGCTACAATGTAACTATTAGTTATATTGTAGCTATATTAATAGCTAGTAGGGGGCTTAGATTAGGTGTAATTAGTTTAAAATTCTTGTAATATTTTATTATTCTTGCTAATTTAGTGTTTGTTTGTTTTTTTGTACTTTTCTGATGGATGGAAGACCTCTTCTTGCCCCGCTTGGATGAAGACTTCTGCCGGTCTGGATGTCCTCTTCTGCCCCATCGGATGAAGACTTCGGCCCGGCTGGGTGAACACGACTCAAGGTAGGGAGATCTTCAGGGGGGTAGTGTTAGGTTTATTTAAGGGGGGTTTGGGTTAGAGTAGGGGTATGTGGGTGGTGGGTTGTAATGTGGGGGGGGGGTATTGTGTTTTTTTTTACAGGCAAAAGAGCTGTTTTCTTTGGGGCATGCCCCGCAAAAGGCCCTGTTCAGAGCTGGTAAGGTAATAGAGCTGTTAACTTTTGTAATTTAGTATAGGGTAGGGCATTTTTTTTTAATTTGGGGGGCTTTGTTATTTTATTAGGGGGCTTAGATTAGGTGTAATTAGTTTAAAATTCTTGTAATATTTTTTTATTTTTTGTAATTTAGTGGGGGGTTTTTGTACTTTAGTTTAGTTTTTTTAATTGTATTTAATTGTAGGTACTTGTAGTTAATTTATTTAATGATAGTGTAGTGTTAGGTTTAATTGTAACTTAGGTAAGGATTTATTTTACAGGTAATTTTGTAATTATTTTAACTAGGTAGCTATTAAATAGTCAATATCTATTTAATAGCTATTGAACCTAGTTAAAATAAATACAAAGTTGCCTGTACAATAAATATAAATGCTAAAATAGCTACAATGTAACTATTAGTTATATTGCAGCTATATTAGGGTTTATTTTACAGGTAAGTCTTTAGTTTTATATAGGATTCATTTATTTAGTTAATTTAATGATAGTGTAGTGTTAGGTGTAATTGTAACTTAGGTTAGGATTTATTTTACAGGTAAATTTGTATTTATTTTAGCTAGGTAGTTATTAAATAGTTATTAACTATTTAATAACTATTGTACCTAGTTAAAATAAATACAAAGTTGCCTGTAAAATAAAAATAAATCCTAAAATAACTACAATGTAACTATTAGTTATATTGTAGCTATATTAGGGTTTATTTTACAGGTAAGTCTTTAGTTCTAAATAGGATTAATTTATTTAACTATAGTAAACTTATTTCGTTTTATTTAAATTATATTTAAGTTAGGGGGTGTTAGTGTTAGGGTTAGACTTAGGTTTAGGGGTTAATAACCTTATTATAGTAGCGGCGACGTTGGGGGCGGGAGATTAGGGGTTAATAATTGTAGAACTCAACAAAAAACGTAAATGAGAGGGCGCTAAAAGCTAAGAGAAACCAGCACACTTAATCAGCATTAATTAGGCATTCATAATGAAGAAAACAATACACCAAGTAATTTAAAAGGTTTACTATCAAAGATAAATTGCACAATATGCGGGACGTCTCCCTGCAAAGGATAAATATTACAAATAAAATAAATCAAAAGAAAAGTACTATATGGAATACCACCCTAAAAATTAAAAAATGTAAAAATGAAAAAATATCAAAAACCAAAAAACAAAAAGAAAAACAATATTGCTGGCTAAGAGAATATCCAATCAAAGGAAGCGTCAAATGTTCCTCTTTATTGCTGTGGGATCCAGTGTGTATCAGTGTTGGAAAGCAAATGTTGCTAGTTAGAAAGTGTCAATATAGTAGTTACTCCTTATGTTTGTATCAACTCTTCAAGTGTTAACACATATTGCAATTATTTCCCATAATCTTATGTGTAGGCCAAAATACTGCTTCAGTATATGCAGAATGTGCAGTAGGTGAAACTTTGTTTATCAAAAAGGTATATTTGGATCACTTCAGATAAATGAGTATTGACTCCGTGAGCCTTGTTCGTCAGTCACTGATTATTAGTATTGTATACACTTCTCACCTTAACAGCCTGCTATATGTCAGTTTACTTAGCAAAACAACTTATACTTTTTACCGGAACTTTTCCTCGCCAAGCGCGATGACACTCTTGAACGGCTGTGTGCCAGATGATCACTTTTGACAGGCAGCTTGGGGTAATACCGGAATCTTTTCCTCGCCAAGTTCGATGACAATCTTGAACAGCTGTGTATCAGATGACCACACTTGACAGGCAGCTGGGGTAATGCCGGAATCTTTTCTTCTCTGAAACCGTTACCTCTCCAGTCAGCGTTTTTCAAGATTTTCACCTCCGTTGGTTATATGCAGCTGTAGCAAAAGGGTAATCAGCTGAGCTGATATTGTGAAGCAACCTCCGCTCTTAGCGTATTCCACGCGCGGGTAATCTACTAGGTACCTAGTTGTAAGTTCTTGACAGGGTCAGCAACTCTCTTTCTCTACGCGTTTCACCCGTGTAGATGGGCTTTCTCAAGATGACAGTTGCTCCCGGAACTCATGTTTAAAAATCCGCTGCTGTGTTTCGATTGGATGATCATTTTCCTCAATTAGATCTTAAGGTGAGTTGCTTGTTAAGGTGGTATGTAGAGTTACAGAGCAAAACTTTTTTGCTGCAACATTTGGATATTAGTCATTAAAAGAGTTTCTGTAGGTTTTTACTGGCCCCAGGGAATTTCGATTATTTGACATGGGTTATATCCGTACATTAAAGTTTTTCTTCAAAATACTATTTGAAGTATAAAGTGCAAAATACATTAACAGAAAAACATTATTAGGGTGGTATATTCCATTAGGTGGTATTCCATAGTCTAAACAAATTATTCTAAATAAAAGGAGTTAGTAATCAGATTGTGCTCTGTATTCTTTACTAACTTCTAAATGTGATATCTTTTATGGACTTTATTTATTAGAATTTGTCCTCCTGGAGGCACATTTTAAGATATATAGCAGTACTATTAAAATGTCCATGCCTGGCTTTGTCATAAAATTGTGTTTTTTTGTTTTTTTCTCTGTAGTACATATTATTAGAAATTTGGGAGAATTAGTTGTATATAAAAAACAGTAGATGTGGATTGGTCACTTTGGGCTTATACTTCACATATAGTCTATAATTTTGGGGGGCCTCTCTTGCTTTTAGACTCCTAGAAATGGTGATAGGTCCATTTCTGAATTTAGACCTCTTGGATGGAGGGTGTCAAATTGATATATAAGCTCAGATTCCTTCTTTAATAACTTTTTTTCGAAATTGCCCCCTCTCCAGTCTCCTCTCACTATATGTATACCCCAAAATTTGAAGTGTTGCAGACTATTATTGTGGGTTTCCCTAAAATGCTTATAGAGATGGGTATCCAGATTACCCTTTTCGATGTTGCAGAGATGCTCTCTAATCCTATCTCGTAGCATTCTAGTGGTTTCACCAATATAGAATAAATTACAAGAGCATTTAATAAGGTATATCACCCCTTTTTGTGAGCATCTAATAATGTCTTTAATGTTGTAATCTTCTCCTGTTCTTGCTATATGAACCTTGCTACTTTTATTGCTGTATCTGCAAGCCCTACATAGATGGCAGGGGAAGAACCCTTTTAGGTTGTGGCCTTGCAAATCTCGATCAATTAAACTAGTGCCCTCTTTCTTTAGTTCACTAGGTGCCAAAATTTGTTTTAAGTTTTTTGCTTTACTAAATATAATTTTCGGTTTATAAGCTACCATATCTCCTATTAGAGGATCTTTTTTGACTATGTGCCAATGTCTATTGATTGCTTTCCTTATTGCTTGATGGTTTTCACTATAGTCAGTAATAAATGCTACATTGTATTCATTATTTTCAGTTTGGATATTGGACATATTTTTATCTTTATATTGTAGAAGAGTGCTTCTTTCTGTTGTTGCTGCTCTATTAATGGCTCCTTCCAGTTCTTGCTCTGAATAACCCCTATCATGGAATCTTTGTTGCAAGATATTAGTCTGTGTCTGGAAATCAATTTGTCTAGAGCAATTTTTCTTAATTCTAAGAAATTGTCCTGTTGGTATATTTTCTTTCCATCTCTTATGATGGCAACTTTTCTTATGCATGTAATTATTGCAATCAACTTTTTTTAAAAATGTTCTGGTTGCAATATTGCCATCATCTATAAATAGTTCTAGATCCAAAAATGAGATAGAGGTCCTACTATACTCATAGGTAAAGTGTAGACCTCTATCATTGATGTTCATTGCTTGAAAGAAGAGTTTTAAATTATCTTCGGATCCTCGCCATATAATTAGAATGTCATCTATGTACCGTTTGAAGAGCACGAGGTCCGCGCCAAATTCATGTGTGTTGAGAAAATGGTCTTCCCAATCACCCATGAAGATATTAGCATAACTTGGCGCGAACCTCGTGCCCATCGCGGTACCTTCGAGCTGGAGATAGTATTTCCCATTAAATTAGAATTAAGAAAAATTGCTTTAGACAAATTGATTTCCAGACACAGACTAATATCTTGCAACAAAGATTCCATGATAGGGGTTATTCAGAGCAAGAACTGGAAGGAGCCATTAATAGAGCAGCAACAACAGAAAGAAGCACTCTTCTACAATATAAAGATAAAAATATGTCCAATATCCAAACTGAAAATAATGAATACAATGTAGCATTTATTACTGACTATAGTGAAAACCATCAAGCAATAAGGAAAGCAATCAATAGACATTGGCACATAGTCAAAAAAGATCCTCTAATAGGAGATATGGTAGCTTATAAACCGAAAATTATATTTAGTAAAGCAAAAAACTTAAAACAAATTTTGGCACCTAGTGAACTAAAGAAAGAGGGCACTAGTTTAATTGATCGAGATTTGCAAGGCCACAACCTAAAAGGGTTCTTCCCCTGCCATCTATGTAGGGCTTGCAGATACAGCAATAAAAGTAGCAAGGTTCATATAGCAAGAACAGGAGAAGATTACAACATTAAAGACATTATTAGATGCTCACAAAAAGGGGTGATATACCTTATTAAATGCTCTTGTAATTTATTCTATATTGGTGAAACCACTAGAATGCTACGAGATAGGATTAGAGAGCATCTCTGCAACATCGAAAAGGGTAATCTGGATACCCATCTCTATAAGCATTTTAGGGAAACCCACAATAATAGTCTGCAACACTTCAAATTTTGGGGTATACATATAGTGAGAGGAGACTGGAGAGGGGGCAATTTCGAAAAAAAGTTATTAAAGAAGGAATCTGAGCTTATATATCAATTTGACACCCTCCATCCAAGAGGTCTAAATTCAGAAATGGACCTATCACCATTTCTAGGAGTCTAAAAGCAAGAGAGGCCCCCCAAAATTATAGACTATATGTGAAGTATAAGCCCAAAGTGACCAATCCACATCTACTGTTTTTTATATACAACTAATTCTCCCAAATTTCTAATAATATGTACTACAGAGAAAAAAACAAAAAAACACAATTTTATGACAAAGCCAGGCATGGACATTTTAATAGTACTGCTATATATCTTAAAATGTGCCTCCAGGAGGACAAATTCTAATAAATAAAGTCCATAAAAGATATCACATTTAGAAGTTAGTAAAGAATACAGAGCACAATCTGATTACTAACTCCTTTTATTTAGAATAATTTGTTTAGACTATGGAATACCACCTAATGGAATATACCACCCTAATAATGTTTTTCTGTTAATGTATTTTGCACTTTATACTTCAAATAGTATTTTGAAGAAAAACTTTAATGTACGGATATAAACCATGTCAAATAATCGAAATTCCCTGGGGCCAGTAAAAACCTACAGAAACTCTTTTTTATTTTTTTATTTTTTTATTTTAATAGTTTTTATTGAGCATAAAGGAAAGTTATAACATACAATAAAAGATAATACAGAGGTACAGACTGTTTCAGATTTACATGTTATACATTACAATCAACATTATCTTATTGATTTAGAATTCCGTGTCTTTTTGTCCTCTTTGGTTTTTCCAAAGCTCAGTTTTCAATTTTCTATTGTAAACATTAACATAATAATAAGTTATAGCTTAACAGGTTAACTATTCATTAGTTATTCATATAACAATTCTTAAATAACTATTTTGATAAGTCTTCTGTGAGTGCAAAATGTAGGTATATCAAGGAAAAAGTATCAGCAAAGGTATAAGTGTGGGAAGAGAAAGATAGAGAGGAGGAGGATGGGGATGGGGGGAGGATAGAGGAGGAGGAAAAAAGTGGAGTGGGAGGGTCATGGGGGAGGAGGGGGAGAGAGGGGAGAGAAGGGGAAAAAAAAAAAAAAAAAAAAGGGATTAAAGTAGAAAATTATTCCGTTTAAAGGGGCATAGGTTGTCCATTATTGGTTCCACTTAACCATGGCAGGAGGCCATAGATGGATTCCATAGTTCCATCATTGCCTCATGTATTTCCATTGTACCGTTTTTCATATGTTGATACCTCTCTATCTGAAGCATGGAGGAGACCTGCTCTTTCCAATTCTCAAGTGAGGGAACCACGTTTGATTTCCATCTTTGTGGTATAAGGAGTTTGGCGCTATTTAACATAATATATAGTAGGAGTTTTTTAGGTTAACTTCGGATTTTAGGGATGTCTAGATAGATAAGGATGCCTGGATCTTTTTGTAATTGGATGTTAAGTTTAGTGTCTATTTCGGAGAATATCCCAGACCAGAAACTCTCCATATCCCTACATGACCACCAAATATGTACTAAGTCTGCCTCTTCCCCACAGCCCCTCCAACATCTGCCGCTGCTCTTTTTGTATATATGACATATTCTGGCTGGTGTAAGGTACCACCTCGCCAGTAGTTTGAAATTCATTTCCATAATGTTAGAGGAGATTGTGGCTTCTTTATGGCATTGTAAGGCATGGTCCCATGCCTCCTGGCTGATTTCTCTTTCTAGGTCTTTAGCCCACTTGTGGGTGAAGGAAGGATATGCTTTGCCACTGTTGGTCAGTAGCATATTGTACAGTTTAGATATAATATGTCTGGGTTGGGTTTGTTGGGAACATAAATTTTCGAATCTAGTTAGGGGGCGGTTGAATTCTTCTCTTTTCTTATGTGTTTGAACAAAGTGTGCTAATTGTGTGTAAGCGAACCATGGAGGGGGAGGACCCCCTCCAGAGCTTACTAAGTTTTCCCTTTGTATCAGTTTGCCTCCTTCTAGTATACTTTTTAAGGTGAGTTCTTGTATGTGTGGAGAGGGGCTGGGCGGCGGGGGGGGGAAGCCTACGGTCGGTAAGTCAGGGTTGTTCCTGTATGGCGTCATTGGGGAGAGCGTGGTGGAGAGGTGGTTGGATGTTTTAAGGAGTTTGTCCCACACTAGGAATAGTTCGCTCCACAGAGGATATTTTGAAATTTCTATGGGTCTTAGTTTTGGAGAGATCCAAGCCCATATTCCCATATTTTCTGAGTTTAGAATTGTTCTATCAAGTTGGATCCACCGTTTATCTGTTGAGTTATAACACCACTCCACCAGGCGTTGCAGAATTGTTGCCTGTCTGTAGATTTCTATGTTTGGTACCCCTAGCCCCCCTCTGTGTCTAGGGAAGAACATAGTAGCTTTTGGGATGCGTGGCCTAATTTTTTGCCAAATGTATTGTCCTATGATCTCTTGGAGATTTGTTATGTAGTGTCTGGGTAATGGAGTAGGTAGTGTTTGTAATACATACAGGATGCGAGGTAAGATGGTCATTTTAACTACTTGAACTCTACCCAGCCATGAGATCTGTTTGTTGCTCCAGCTGGATAAATCAGCTGTGATTTGTTCTTGTAATGGTTTGTAATTGTGTGTGAATAGGTCTTTTGGGTCTGCTGTCAGATGTATACCGAGGTACTTCATTTTGTGGGGTTGGACGACCAGGGGACTGTCAGATTTTATTTTGAGTATAGTTTCCAAGGGTGCATTAATATTTAAAATTTCCGATTTGGAAGCATTTAGATGGAAATTAGAGAATCTACCATATACGCCAAATTCGTCAAGTAATGTTGTCAAAGAGATCTCTGGGTCGGTTAGCATAAACAAAATATCGTCGGCATATAATGCCAATTTATGTTCTGAGTCATTAATTTTGATGCCACTAATCTGGGGGTTCTGCCTAATTTTGTGAGCCAATGCTTCCACGGAAAGGGCGAATAGGATTGGGGACAAAGGGCAACCCTGCCTTGTCCCGTTAGTGATCTGGAAGGGATCTGATAGGATGTCGTTAACTCTCACCTTAGCTGTGGGATTAGAGTATAGTGCGAATATCTTGGAAATAAATTTGCTACTAATGTTCATGTGAAAGCCCCAATTGACCCTGTCAAAGGCCTTCTCGGCGTCTGTGGAGACCAAAATCATAGGGATCTGTTTGTTTCGGGCATATGAGATTAGTTGGAGTATCCTCAGCGTGTAGTCTTTTGCTTCGCGACCTGGTACAAAACCTACTTGATCAGGGTTCACTAACTTAGGTAGTATCCTATTAAGTCTGTCTGCAAGGATTTTAGCATAAATTTTTACATCTGCATTAAGCAGGGAAATTGGTCTAAAATTTTCAGGTTTTGTAGGCGGTTTACCCGGTTTGGGTAGGACCGTGATGTATGCTTCAAGCATATGCTTGGAGAAGCCGCCCACTTCATCAATTACATTAAATAATTGTGTGATATGGGGTGTTAAGTCAGCAGAGTACATTCTGTAGTATTTACTACCGAAACCGTCAGGTCCAGGACTCTTTCCTACTGGGGTGTGTTTTATGGCTAGTAAGACTTCCTCGCACGTGATAGGGTGGTCTAGTGATGCTGAGTCTGTTGAGTCTAAGTGGGGAAGTTCCAAGTCAGAGACATATTTATGTACGTCGGGGGATCCCTGATACCTATGGTCTTGATTACTAACAGCTGAGGGTTTGGCAATGTTATATAGAGTCTCATAATATTTTCTAAAGGTTTCTGCAATACTAAAGCTGTCAGTCTTAGTGTGTCCCTTTTTGTCTGTTAAAGTGAGAATATATGATTTTAAGTGTTTACGCTTGAGGGATCTAGCGAGTAAGCGGCCCGCTTTATTCCCATATGTGTAATAGTGCTGTTTGAGTGCTAGAGTTTGCTTTTGCTGATCTAGGTGAAGAAAGTCTCTAACCTTTGTACGGGCTTGTGATAATAGATCTAGAAGGGTTGTATTCTCCGGTTTCTGTTTATGAGCTCTTTCTGCCTCTGACAGACTGTGTAGCAAATCATTATATTTTTCTCTATGTAATTTGCGTATTCTAGCTTTGTGTTTAATCAGGATCCCTCTGATCACACATTTGTGTGATTCCCATCTGTTCACTTCTGAGGTCACGTTAATTTTGGTAATTTGGAAATACTCTGGAATGGCTTTCTCTAGGTCTACTTTGACCAGAGGGTCATCCAATAAGTGATCATCTAGTCGCCATTGGAATGGGGCAAGAGGTGTTTCTGGCCATTCTACCACGCACAAGACTGGTGCGTGGTCTGACCAGGTGATAGGTAAGATTTTAGTCATTTTTATTGTGGATAAAATTAGTGGGTCTGCAAAGAAGTAATCTAATTGGGAGTACACCCCATGGGGGTGAGAAAAAAAAGTGTAGTCTTTTCTAGTCGGGTTAGATAGCCTCCATACGTCATGGACAGCCAAGTCTCTGAGGAGATGGTTAATACACTTGAGGTCTCTTTTAGGTATAGTAGAACTGCCCCCTGATGTGTCTAGTTTAGGGTCCATAAGGGTGTTAAAGTCCCCACCCATGATGAGTGGGCCTTTCTTCTGGTCCATTATGTGATTAGATAGGTGTTTCATAAATGTCTTTTGGTCTATGTTAGGGAAATAGGTGTTTACAATTGTGATAGGGCGTCCATATAGTAGCCCATGGACAATGACAAACCTGCCTTCCTGGTCTTTGTCTGTGTGTATCAATTGAAATGGTATAGATCTTTTAATTAAAATACCTACACCATTCTTTTTATTAGGGCCGGAGGCAAAGAAGGCAGTGGGGTAGTCCTTGTTGTGCCACTTTGGTTCGTGGCCTTTCTTGAAGTGGGACTCTTGTAAGAGGACAATATCCCCACCTAATCTATTGAGGTCTTTCAATACAATGCAACGTTTCGTAGGGCTATTCAAACCCTTAGCGTTAATGGTTATGAATTTAAGGGTTTTACATGCCATTATTAAAAAAAAAAAAAAAAAAGAAAAAAAAAAAAAAAAAGGGGGGAGGAAGGGGGGGAGAGATGGTTGAGGAAAGGTGGGAAGGGTGAATGGGAGGAGTAGAAGAGGTTAAATGTAAGTTAGTGTAGTAGAAAAATGAATAGGTGGTAGAAGGGGTATCTGAGAGAGAGAATAAGAGGAGAGAAGTTTCTACAGGTTCAGTAGTGAAGAGTGTTTCTCGTAACCTACCTACTGAGAGGTGAGTACGGTTACTAATGAAAAGGGAGAGGAAAGAGCCTTGTCTCCTAGGAGTCGTTGAGGGGTGTGTTTCTTATGTTATAAACAGTGTAGTTCCCGGTCTATAGGGTCCATATGGAAAAGGATAATCTGGTTCAAAATGGTTCTTTTTGGCTTGTGGCGTAGGGAGCCAGTCGGCTGCTTAGCATGCAAGTCTAGGGGTGTAATTTTCTAGGTGTCATGGTATTTCTGGTGTTGTGTGGGGGCATAAATTGTTGGTTATGTGTTGTCAGAAATGTTTAAATCAATGTCGAGTCGTGTTCTAGAGGTTAGCAAGGTGAAGATGAGGTTATACATCAGAGAGAAAAAGATGGCAAACCTAATTAAACCTTTTAACATATCATAAGTAAACAAACAGTAAGTGTGATAATATATTATATAGAATCATATACTTTCAACGACAGAAGAGGGAAAGGTAAATTATTAAGCAATTCTGGTATGCTCGTGGTTAGCTAAAAGGTTGGTACATTCTGTATGCACAGTGCATATATACTGTTCCATTGGCTAGCTATGTAATATGCACATATCTTATTATTCCATTTCTAACATAATCCCAGCTGTCTTTTAAGATGGGATGGTATATTAATTCAAACTGGTGAACAAGTCAAATCATCAACGGTTACAAATAAAATATTACATTCTAGAAAACCAACAAATCATAATACTAATAAGGATTGACATCATAATGTGACTGTGAACAATACCTATATATCATAAGTGAGTAAACTTTGCTATCTAAAACAGATTGAGTTAGTAACATAAACATGGCTATTTTGGTAGACTGCTTTCAATCTGGAAAGTGTTTAAGTAATCTAAGGCCTGCAATGTGCTAGTAAACTGACATTTACTATTTTGTAGCGGTGATAGAAAGGAAAAAGTCCAGTTTGGGGTGATACGAGTAAGACCCATTGTCCTTTAAAGAAAGCACAAAGTTTCACATTCTAGTCTCGATTTTTTATACAGCCGCCTAAGGCATGGGCCGTTAAGTCTTTTCCAAAAGGGGTAGTGGATGTTAAAGTGGTTATTTAAACAATATACAATACCTCATCTAGGCGGGGGAGCAGAAGGTTGGTTATCATCAGATTGAGAGGAAAGAGTGTTTCTAGTGTCATCTGCTTCTGTATCTGGGAAAGAGATTTTTAGGCCCAATTTTTCATTAAGCCTATGAAGGTCGTCTGGGCCACGATAAATTGTCGTTTCCCCATTTTTTGTGGTAATTAAACTTACTGGGAACCCCCAGCGGTATTGAATACCCTCTGCTCGGAGTGTATCTGTAATAAATCTCAGGTCTCGGCGTTTCTGGAGGGTGGCAGGGCTTATGTCAGAGAATATTTGAATCTTGATGCCTGTATATGTAACGGGGGATTTAACTCTTGCATTCTTCAGTACTTCTTCTTTATCAAGGAAATTCAGGAAGCGGACTATGACGTCTCGCGGTGGCGCTTTCCCCGCTGGTTTAGGCCTGAGGGCCCTATGCGCCCTTTCTAGGATCATATCTGGTGCAGATGGAGTACCCTTAATGGTGCGAAATAAATCTTGCAGACAGCCAGATAGGGCAGATGGGATGATGGATTCAGGGATCCCCCTGACTCTCAAATTGTTTCGTCTGTTTCGGTTGTCGAGGTCTTCAATTTTGTCTAATAAAAAGTTAATATTTTCTTCATGGTTATGTATTTGTTTTGTAGATTGCTGTACATCATCACATAACATTGTCTGTATATTTTCCAATTTGGCGACTTTTTGTTTTACTTGAGAAATGTCTTTTCGCAGCTCACCAAACAAGCCCCTAACCTCCTTCAGCACTTCTTTAATATCATCTTTGGATGACAGGTTTTTTAGATCTTCTCTTGTTATAAAAGGGCTATTATTGTGTGATGTGTCATGCATTGAGGCCTGAGCTTGTGCCTCAGAGGGATCAGGACCTTTTTCATTTTGAGATTCCACTGTCTTTAGGTATTGATTGAGGGTGGTATTTTTCAGTGGTTTTTCCATTCTAGTTGCCCGTTTACAGGGCATTCCAAATCACCCTTGTTTCAACCAGAGAGCCCCTGTTTTAAGAGTTAAAGCAGGTTTAGGTTGCTTCTGCTTAAAGTGTGCGTGCTGAACCTAACATAGGCTGTGTCTGATGTGAAGCAAAGTATGTTTTAATGTTCATTAGGCCTATTTTGTATCTTTCTCTATTTTTGTAAGGCCGTGGGTGTTAATGGAAGGTAGGAGCTTTACATACTTTACCTCCGGCCTCCTTGTAATCCTGTCTTGCCTTTTATTTGATGAATTGCTGGCCCCCACCGGAGTAGCACTAACTTTCTGAATCAAGGGCCCAGTGTGTCGGATAGTTGCCGCTGTGGGATCGTACACAGTAAATCAAATCAGTGCCTTGATAATTGTCCGGTCGGGTGACAGTCCGCAACCGGAGCTATGCAGTAACTGCGTAGTTTGTCTTGCTGCTTAGTCTTGGGCCTGCGTAGTAATGGCGTCTGCCGGTTCCGGGTCTTATTGCGGTAGGCTTTTACAAGATCGGGCTCAGTTAGTATATCAGCTGACTGCTCAACCGGGTAACAGTCCGTGTCACAAGCGATGGCAGAATCACATGAGGGTTATATGATCCAAAGCAGCTGCGTGTAGATTAGATGATCTGGGCCGTTACAAATGCCTCCTTGCCCGCATCTCACACGTTATTGTCTAAATCTTGAATCGGATCTATCTCTGATGCTCAGGGGTGCTCTAGATGGTATAAGAGCAGTTTAGGTTACCGGGAACTTGATGTTTGATCCCCTTATGGAAAAACTTGGCTACGGAGCCTAGTTAGTGTGCGGCCATTTCCCTGCTTGGCCAGGCTCCGCCCCCCAGAAACTCTTTTAATGACTAATATCCAAATGTTGCAGCAAAAAAGTTTTGCTCTGTAACTCTACATACCACCTTAACAAGCAACTCACCTTAAGATCTAATTGAGGAAAATGATCATCCAATCGAAACACAGCAGCGGATTTTTAAACATGAGTTCCGGGAGCAACTGTCATCTTGAGAAAGCCCATCTACACGGGTGAAACGCGTAGAGAAAGAGAGTTGCTGACCCTGTCAAGAACTTACAACTAGGTACCTAGTAGATTACCCGCGCGTGGAATACGCTAAGAGCGGAGGTTGCTTCACAATATCAGCTCAGCTGATTACCCTTTTGCTACAGCTGCATATAACCAACGGAGGTGAAAATCTCGAAAAACGCTGACTGGAGAGGTAACGGTTTCGGAGAAGAAAAGATTCCGGCACTACCCCAGCTGCCTGTCAAGTGTGGTCATCTGATACACAGCTGTTCAAGATTGTCATCGAACTTGGCGAGGAAAAGATTCCGGTATTACCCCAAGCTGCCTGTCAAAAGTGATCATCTGGCACACAGCCGTTCAAGAGTGTCATCGCGCTTGGCGAGGAAAAGTTCCGGTAAAAAGTATAAGTTGTTTTGCTAAGTAAACTGACATATAGCAGGCTGTTAAGGTGAGAAGTGTATACAATACTAATAATCAGTGACTGACGAACAAGGCTCACGGAGTCAATACTCATTTATCTGAAGTGATCCAAATATACCTTTTTGATAAACAAAGTTTCACCTACTGCACATTCTGCATATACTGAAGCAGTATTTTGGCCTACACATAAGATTATGGGAAATAATTGCAATATGTGTTAACACTTGAAGAGTTGATACAAACATAAGGAGTAACTACTATATTGACACTTTCTAACTAGCAACATTTGCTTTCCAACACTGATACACACTGGATCCCACAGCAATAAAGAGGAACATTTGACGCTTCCTTTGATTGGATATTCTCTTAGCCAGCAATATTGTTTTTCTTTTTGTTTTTTGATTTTTGATATTTTTTCATTTTTACATTTTTTAATTTTTAGGGTGGTATTCCATATAGTACTTTTCTTTTGATTTATTTTATTTGTAATATTTATCCTTTGCAGGGAGACGTCCCGCATATTGTGCAATTTATCTTTGATAGTAAACCTTTTAAATTACTTGGTGTATTGTTTTCTTCATTATGAATGCCTAATTAATGCTGATTAAGTGTGCTGGTTTCTCTTAGCTTTTAGCGCCCTCTCATTTACGTTTTTTGTTGAGTTTTATAATTTTGCCATCTAGGGGAGGTGGCTTAGATAAACCTTTGGATTTTAGCGCTGTATTATTCTTTTCTATTCCTGTTAATAATTGTAGGTAGGTGGCGGCGATGTTAGGGAGGGCAGATTAGGGGTTAATAAAATGTATTATAGTGTTTGCGAGGCGGGAGTGCGGCGGTTTAGGGGTTAATACATTTATTATAGTGGCGGCGATTTGCGGTCGGCAGATTAGGGGTTAATACTTGTAGTTAGATTGTGGCGACGTTGGGGGGAGGCAGATTAGGGGTTAATAACTATAATGTAGGGGTCGGCGGTGTTAGGGACACCAGATTAGGGGTTAATAGCTATAATGTAGGTGGCGGCGATATCGGGTCGGCAGATTAGGGGTTAATACTTGTAGTTAGATTGCGGCGACGTTGGGGGGGGGCAGATTAGGGGTTAATAACTATAATGTAGGGGTCGGCGGTGTTAGGGACAGCAGATTAGGGGTTAATAGCTATAATGTAGGCGGCGGCGATATCGGGTCGGCAGATTAGGGGTTAATACTTGTAGTTAGATTGCGGCGACGTTGGGGGGGGGGCAGATTAGGGGTTAATAACTATAATGTAGGGGTCGGCGGTGTTAGGGACAGCAGATTAGGGGTTAATAGCTATAATGTAGGCGGCGGCGATATCGGGTCGGCAGATTAGGGGTTAATACTTGTAGTTAGATTGCGGCGACGTTGGGGGAGGCAGATTAGGGGTTAATAACTATAATGTAGGGGTCGGCGGTGTTAGGGACAGCAGATTAGGGGTTAATAGTTATAATGTAGGCGGCGGCGATATCGGGTCGGCAGATTAGGGGTTAATACTTGTAGTTAGATTGCGGCGACGTTGGGGGGGGCAGATTAGGGGTTAATAACTATAATGTAGGGGTCGGCGGTGTTAGGGACAGCAGATTAGGGGTTAATAGCTATAATGTAGGTTGCGGCGATATCCGATCGGCAGATTAGGGGTTAAATAATGTTATTATAGGGTTTGCGATGTGGGGGGGCCTCGGTTTAGTGGTTCATAGGTAGTTTATGGGTGTTAGTGACTTAGTGTACTAAATGGGTGTTAGTGTACTAAAAACATACCGAATTTCGGAACGGAATAGAACCGAATTCAGCCGAATCCGAATAAATCCGAAACTAATTTATTCGGATCCGAATAAATCCGAAACGAATTTATTCAAATTTTGCCGAATCCGATTCGATCCGAAACGAAATTCGAAAAGTCCGAATCGATCCGAACCGAAAACGAACCGAATTTTTTAGCCGTGCACATGTCTAATTTAGAGTTCTGCGTTAGCCGTCAAAAGCAGCGTTAAGGGGTCCTAACGCTGCTTTTTACCGCCCGCTGGTATTTAGAGTCAGGCAGGAAAGGGTCTACCGCTCACTTCCCTACCGCGATTCCAGGCTACCGCAAATCCCCTTACGCCATTTGCGTATCCTATCTTTTCAATGGGATCTGCCTAATGCTGGTATTTGGAGTCTTGGGAGAAGTGAGCGGTAGACCCTCTACCGACAAAAAAAAAGTCAGTAGTTAAGAGCTTTATGGGCTAACACGTGAATATAAAGCTCTTAACTACTGTGCTCTAAAGTACATTAACACCCATAAACTACCTATGTACCCCTAAACCGAGCCACCCCCCCACATCGCCGCCACTCTAATAATTTTTTTAAACCCCGAATCTGCCGACCGGACACCGCCGCCACCTACATTATCTTTATGAACCCCTAATCTGCTGGCCCTAACATCGCCGACCCCTATATTATATTTATTAACCCCTAATCTGCCCCCCAACGTTGCCGCTACCTAACTACACTTATTAACCCCTAATCTGCCGACCGGACCTCACCACCAGTATAATAAATGTATTAACCCCTAAACCGCCGCACTCCCGCCTCGCAAACACTAGAATAAATTTTATTAACCCCCTAATCTGCCCTCCCTAACATCGCCGCCACCTACCTACAATTATTAACCCCTAATCTCCCGCCCGCACCGTCGCCGCTACTATAATAAAGTTATTAACCCCTAAACCTAAGTCTAACCCTAACCCTAGCACCCCCCTAAGTTAAATATAATTTAAATGAAACAAAATATTATTCCTAAAATTAACTAAATTATTCCTATTTAAAACTAAATACTTACCTATAAAATAAACTCTAATATAGCTACAATATAAATAATAATTACATTGTAGCTATTTTAGGATTTATATTTATTTTACAGGCAACTTTGTATTTATTTTAACTAGGTACAATAGCTATTAAATAGTTAATAACTATTTAATAGCTACCTAGTTAAAATAAATACAAAATTACATGTAAAATAAATCCTAACCTAAGTTACAATTAAACCTAACACTATCTTTAAATTAATTAAATAAATTACCTACAATTACCTAAAATAAAATACAATAAAATAAACTATTCTATAATACAAAAAAAACAAACACTAAATTGCAAAAAATAAAAAAGAATTACAAGCAGTTTAAACTAATTACACCTAATCTAAGCCCCCTAATAAAATAAAAAAGCCCCCCAAAATAAAAAATTCCCTACCCTATTCTAAAATACAAAAGTAATCAGCTCTTTTACCAGCCCTTAAAAGGGCTTTTTTGCGGGGCCTTGCCCCAAAGTAATCAGCTCTTTTACCTGAAAATAAAATACAATACCCCCCCAACATTACAACCCACCACCCACATACCCCTACTCTAACCCACCCAAACCCCCCTTAAAAAAACCTATTGCTAACCCCCTGAAGATCATCCTACCTTGAGTTGTCTTCACTCAGCCAAGCCGAATTCTTCATCCAAGGTGCGCAGTGGAGGTCCTTGATCCGGTAGAAGTCTTCATCCAAGTGGGGCAAGAAGAGGTCCTCCATCCGGTAGAAGTGTTCATTCAGGCGGCGTCTTCAATCTTCATCCATCCGGAGCGGAGTGGAGCCATCTTCAAAGGAGCCGATGCAGAGCCATCCTCTTCTACCGACGGACTAACAACGAATGAAGGTTCCTTTAAGGGACGTCATCCAAGATGGCGTCCCTTCAATTCCAATTGGCTGAAAGAATTCTATCAGCCAATTGGAATTAAATTAAAAATAATCTGATTGGCTGATGCAATCAGCCAATCAGATTGAAGTTTAATCCGATTGGCTGATCCAATCAGCCAATCAAATTGAACTCGCATTCTATTGGCTGTTCCAATCAGCCAATAGAATGCGAGTTCAATACGATTGGCTGATTGGATCAGCCAATCGGATTGAACTTCAATCTGATTGGCTGATTGCATCAGCCAATCAGATTTTTTTCTACCTTAATTCCGATTGGCTGATAGAATTCTATCAGCCAATCGGAATTGAAGGGATGCCATCTTGGATGATGTCCCTTAAAGGAACCTTCATTCATCATTAGTCCGTCGGTAGAAGAGGATTGCTCCGCGTCTGCTCCTTTGAAGATGTCTCCGCTCCGGATGGATGAAGATTGAAGACGCCGCCTGCATGAACACTTCTACCGGATGGAGGACCTCTTCTTGCCCCGCTTGGATGAAGACTTCTACTGGCTCGGCTGAGTGAAGACGACTCAAGGTAGGATGATCTTCAGGGGGATAGCGATAGGATTTTTTAAGGGGGGTTTGGGTGGGTTAGAGTAGGGGTATGTGGGTGGTGGGTTGTAATGTTGGGGGGGTATTGTATTTTATTTTCAGGTAAAAGAGCTGATTACTTTGGGGCAAGGCCCTGCAAAAAGCCCTTTTAAGGGCTGGTAAAAGAGCTGATTACTTTTGTATTTTAGAATAGGGTAGGGAATTTTTTATTTTGGGGGGCTTTTTTATTTTATTAGGGGGCTTAGATTAGGTGTAATTAGTTTAAACTGCTTGTAATTCTTTTTTATTTTTTGTAATTTAGTGGGGGGTTTTGTATAATAGAATAGTTTATTTTATTGTATTTTATTTTAGGTAATTGTAGGTAATTTATTTAATTAATTTAATGATAGTGTAGTGTTAGGTTTAATTGTAACTTAGTTTAGGATTTATTTTACATGTAATTTTGTATTTATTTTAGCTAGGTAGCTATTAAATAGTTATTAACTATTTAATAGCTATTGTACCTGGTTAAAATAAATACAAAGTTGCCTGAAATAAATATAAATTCTAAAATAGCTACAATGTAATTATTATTTATATTGTAGCTATATTAGGGTTTATTTTATAGGTAAGTATTTAGTTTTACATAGGAATAATTTAGTTAATTTTAGGAATATTATTTTGTTTCATTTAAATTATATTTAACTTAGGGGGGTGTTAGGGTTAGACTTAGGTTTAGGGGTTAATAACTTTATTATAGTCGCGGCGACGGTGCGGGCGGGAGATTAGGGGTTAATAATTGTAGGTAGGTGGCGGCGATGTTAGGGAGGGCAGATTAGGGGTTAATAAAATTTATTATAGTATTTGCAAGGCGGGAATGCAGCGGTTTAGGGGTTAATACATTTATTATATTGGTGGCGAGGTCCGGTCTGCAGATTAGGGGTTAATAAGTGTAGGTAAGGTAGCGGCGACGTTGGGGGGGGCAGATTAGGGGTTAATAAATATAATATAGGGGTCGGCTGTGTTATGGGCAGTAGATTAGAGGTTCATAGCTATAATGTAGGTTGCGGTGGTGTCCGGAGTGGCAGATTAGGGGTTAATAATATAATGCAGGTGTCAGTGATAGCGGGGGCGGCATATTAGGGGTTAATAAGTCTAAGGTTAGGGGTGTTTAGACTTGGGGTTCATGTTAGGGTGTTAGGTGCAGACTTAGAAAGTGTTTCCCCATAGGAAACAATGGGGCTGCCTTAGGAGCTGAACACTGCTTTTTTGCAGGTATTAGGATTTTTGCAGCCCAAACTGCCCCATTGTTTCCTATGGGGATATCGTGCACGAGCACATTTTAGCTGCTTACTGCTACCGTAAGCAACACTGGTATTGAGGGTTGAAGTGGAGCTAAGTTTGGCTCAACGCACCCTTTTTTGAGCCTAACGCAGCCCCTCAGACAACTCTAAATACCAACGTTGTTGGAAGGGTGCGTTGGGAAAAAAAGCAGCGTTAGCTACGTGGCTTTTTACCGACAAAACTCTAAATCTAGCGGTTTGGGTTTATTTTATAGGTATTTAGTTTTAAATAGGAATAATTTAGTTAATTATAGTAATTTTTATTTAGATTTATTTAAATTATATTTAAGTTGGGGGGGTAGGGTTAGGGTTAGGGTTAGAATTAGATTTTGGGGTTAATAACTTTAGTATAGTGGCGGTGACATTGGGGCAGCAGATTAGGGGTTAATAAATGTAGGTAGGTGTCGGTGATGTTAGGGACAGCAGATTAGGGGTTAATAATATTTAACTAATGTTTGCGAGGCGGGAGTGTGGCGGTTTAGGGGTTAATATATTTATTATAGTGGCAGCGATGTCCGGTTTGGCAGATTAGTGGTTAAAATAATGTTTTTAGTGTTTGCGATGCGGGAGGGCCTCGGTTTAGAAGTTAATAGGTAGTTTAAGGGTTTTTAGCACTTTAGTTAAGAGTTTTATGCTACGGCGTTGTAATGTAAAACTCTTAACTACTGACTTTAAAATGCGGTACCAGTCTTGACAGGAGAGGGTCTACCGCTCACTTTTTGGCAGACTCGTAATACCGGCGCTAGGCAAGTCCCATTGAAAAAAGAGGATACGCAATTTACATAAGTTTATTTGCAGTATTTCCAAGTCTGGACAAAAAAGTGAGCGGTGAGTCTGTACCTGCAAGACTCGTAATACCAGCGGGCGTTAAAAAACATAATTTATGCTTACCTGATAAATTCCTTTCTTCTGTTGTGTGATCAGTCCACGGGTCATCATTACTTCTGGGATATAACTCCTCCCCAACAGGAAATGCAAGAGGATTCACCCAGCAGAGCTGCATATAGCTCCTCCCCTCTACGTCAGTCCCAGTCATTCGACCAAGAAACAACGAGAAAGGAGTAACCAAGGGTGAAGTGGTGACTGGAGTATAATTTAAAAGATATTTACCTGCCTTAAAACAGGGCGGGCCGTGGACTGATCACACAACAGAAGAAAGGAATTTATCAGGTAAGCATAAATTATGTTTTCTTCTGTTATGTGTGATCAGTCCACGGGTCATCATTACTTCTGGGATACCAATACCAAAGCAAAAGTACACGGATGACGGGAGGGATAGGCAGGCTCATTATACAGAAGGAACCACTGCCTGAAGAACCTTTCTCCCAAAAATAGCCTCCGAAGAAGCAAAAGTGTCAAATTTGTAAAATTTGGAAAAAGTATGAAGCGAAGACCAAGTTGCAGCCTTGCAAATCTGTTCAACAGAGGCCTCATTCTTAAAGGCCCAAGTGGAAGCCACAGCTCTAGTGGAGTGAGCTGTAATTCTTTCAGGAGGCTGCTGTCCAGCAGTCTCATAGGCTAAACGTATTATGCTACGAAGCCAAAAAGAGAGAGAGGTAGCAGAAGCTTTTTGACCTCTCCTCTGTCCAGAGTAAACGACAAACAAGGAAGAAGTTTGGCGAAAATCTTTAGTTGCCTGCAAGTAGAACTTGAGGGCACGAACTACATCCAGATTGTGTAAAAGACGTTCCTTCTTTGAAGAAGGATTTGGACACAAGGATGGGACAACAATCTCTTGATTGATGTTCCTGTTAGTGACTACCTTAGGTAAGAACCCAGGTTTAGTACGCAGAACTACCTTGTCTGAGTGAAAAATCAGATAAGGGGAATCACAATGTAAGGCTGATAACTCAGAGACTCTTCGAGCCGAGGAAATAGCCATTAAAAACAGAACTTTCCAAGATAACATTTTTATATCAATGGAATGAAGGGGTTCAAACGGAACACCCTGTAAAACGTTAAGAACTAAGTTTAAACTCCATGGTGGAGCAACAGCTTTAAACACAGGCTTGATCCTAGCTAAAGCCTGACAAAAGGACTGGACGTCTGGATTTTCTGACAGACGTCTGTGTAACAAGATGGACAGAGCTGAAATCTGTCCCTTTAATGAACTAGCTGATAAACCCTTTTCTAAACCTTCTTGTAGAAAAGACAATATCCTAGCGATCCTAACCTTACTCCAGGAGTAACCTTTGGATTCGCACCAGTATAGGTATTTCCGCCATATTTTATGGTAAATCCTTCTGGTAACAGGCTTCCTAGCCTGAATCAGGGTATCAATAACCGACTCAGAAAAACCACGTTTTGATAAAATCAAGCGTTCAATTTCCAAGCAGTCAGCTTCAGAGAAGTTAGATTTTGATGTTTGAATGGACCCTGTATCAGAAGGTCCTGTCTCAGAGGTAGAGACCAAGGCGGACAGGATGACATGTCCACTAGATCTGCATACCAAGTCCTGCGTGGCCAAGCAGGTGCTATTAGAATTACTGATGCTCTCTCCTGTTTGATTTTGGCAATCAATCGAGGAAGCAGCGGGAAGGGTGGAAACACATAAGCCATCCTGAAGTTCCAAGGTGCTGTCAAAGCATCTATCAGAACTGCTCCCGGATCCCTGGATCTGGACCCGTAGCGAGGAAGTTTGGCGTTCTGGCGAGACGCCATGAGATCTATCTCTGGTTTGCCCCAACGTCGAAGTATTTGGGCAAAGACCTCCGGATGAAGTTCCCACTCCCCCGGATGAAGAGTCTGGCGACTCAAGAAATCCGCCTCCCAGTTCTCCACTCCCGGGATGTGGATTGCTGACAGGTGGCAAGAGTGAGACTCTGCCCAGCGAATTATCTTTGATACTTCCATCATTGCTAGGGAGCTTCTTGTCCCTCCCTGATGGTTGATGTAAGCTACAGTCGTGATGTTGTCCGACTGAAACCTGATGAACCCCCGAGTTATTAACTGGGGCCAAGCCAGAAGGGCATTGAGAACTGCTCTCAATTCCAGAATGTTTATTGGAAGGAGACTCTCCTCCTGATTCCATAGTCCCTGAGCCTTCAGAGAATTCCAGACAGCGCCCCAACCTAGTAGGCTGGCGTCTGTTGTTACAATTGTCCAGTCTGGCCTGCTGAATGGCATTCCCCTGGACAGGTGTGGCCGATGAAGCCACCATAGAAGAGAATTTCTGGTCTCTTGATTCAGATTCAGAGTAGGGGACAAATCTGAGTAATCCCCATTCCACTGACTTAGCATGCATAGTTGCAGCGGTCTGAGGTGTAGGCGTGCAAAAGGTACTATGTCCATTGCCGCTACCATTAAGCCGATCACCTCCATGCATTGAGCTACTGACGGGTGTTGAATGGAATGAAGGACGCGGCATGCATTTTGAAGTTTTGTTAACCTGTCTTCTGTCAGGTAAATCTTCATTTCTACAGAATCTATAAGAGTCCCCAAGAATGGAACTCTTGTGAGAGGAAAGAGAGAACTCTTCTTTTCGTTCACTTTCCATCCATGCGACCTTAGAAATGCCAGAACTAACTCTGTATGAGACTTGGCAGTTTGAAAGCTTGAAGCTTGTATTAGAATGTCGTCTAGGTACGGAGCTACCGAAATCCCTCGCGGTCTTAGTACCGCTAGAAGGGCACCCAGAACCTTTGTGAAGATTCTTGGAGCCGTAGCCAATCCGAATGGAAGAGCTACAAACTGGTAGTGCCTGTCTAAGAAGGCAAACCTTAGATACCGGTGATGATCTTTGTGGATCGGTATGTGAAGGTAAGCATCCTTTAAATCCACTGTGGTCATGTACTGACCCTCTTGGATCATGGGTAAAATAGTCCGAATAGTTTCCATTTTGAACGATGGAACTCTTAGTAATTTGTTTAGAGTCTTTAAATCTAAGATTGGCCTGAAAGTTCCCTCTTTTTTGGGAACCACAAACAGGTTTGAGTAGAACCCTTGTCCTTGTTCCGACCACGGAACCGGATGGATCACTCCCATTGTTAACAGATCTTGTACGCAGCGTAGAAACGCTTCTTTCTTTATCTGGTTTGTTGACAACCTTGACAGATGAAATCTCCCTCTTGGGGGAGATAATTTGAAGTCTAGAAGGTATCCCTGAGATATGATCTCTAGTGCCCAGGGATCCTGAACATCTCTTGCCCAGGCCTGGGCGAAGAGAGAGAGTCTGCCCCCTACTAGATCCGGTCCCGGATCGGGGGCTCTCGGTTCATGCTGTCTTTGGGGCAGCAGCAGGTTTCCTGGCCTGCTTGCTTTTGTTCCAGGACTGGTTAGGCTTCCAGCCTTGCCTGTAACGAGCAACAGCTCCTTCCTGTTTTGGTGCAGTGGAGGTTGATGCTGCTCCTGTTTTGAAATTCCGAAAGGGACGAAAATTAGACTGTCTAGCCTTAGCTTTGGCCTTGTCTTGAGGTAGGGCGTGGCCCTTACCTCCCGTAATGTCAGCGATAATTTCTTTCAAACCGGGCCCGAATAAGGACTGCCCCTTGAAAGGTATATTAAGTAATTTGGACTTAGAAGTAACATCAGCTGACCAGGATTTTAGCCACAGTGCCCTGCGTGCCTGTATGGCGAATCCTGAGTTCTTAGCCGTAAGTTTGGTTAAATGTACTACGGCCTCCGAAATGAAAGAATTAGCTAGTTTAAGGACTCTAAGCCTGTCCGTAATGTCGTCTAGCGTAGAGGAACTAAGGTTCTCTTCAAGCGACTCAATCCAAAATGCTGCCGCAGCCGTAATCGGCGCGATACATGCAAGGGGTTGTAATATAAAACCTTGTTGAACAAACATTTTCTTAAGGTAACCCTCTAATTTTTTATCCATTGGATCTGAGAAAGCACAGCTATCCTCCACCGGGATAGTGGTACGCTTAGCTAAAGTAGAAACTGCTCCCTCCACCTTGGGGACCGTTTGCCATAAGTCCCGAGTGGTGGCGTCTATTGGAAACATCTTTCTAAATATTGGAGGGGGTGAGAACGGCACACCGGGTCTATCCCACTCCTTAGTAACAATTTCAGTTAGTCTCTTAGGTATAGGAAAAACGTCAGTACTCGCCGGTACCGCAAAGTATTTATCCAACCTACACAGTTTCTCTGGTATTGCAACAGTGTTACAATCGTTGAGAGCTGCTAAGACCTCCCCTAGTAGTACACGGAGGTTCTCCAATTTAAATTTAAAATTTGAAATATCTGAGTCCAATCTGTTTGGATCAGAACCGTCACCCACAGAATGAAGCTCTCCGTCCTCATGCTCTGCGAGCTGTGACGCAGTATCAGACATGGCCCTAGCATTGTCAGCGCACTCTGTTCTCACCCCAGAGTGATCACGCTTGCCTCTTAGTTCAGGTAATTTAGACAAAACTTCAGTCATAACAGTAGCCATATCTTGTAATGTTATCTGTAATGGCCGCCCAGATGTACTAGGCGCCAAAATATCACGCACCTCCCGGGCGGGAGATGCAGGTACTGTCGCGTGAGGCGAGTTAGTCGGCATAACTCTCCCCTCGCTGTTTGGTGAAATTTGTTCACATTGTACAGATTGACTTTTATTTAAAGTAGCATCAATACAGTTAGTACATAAATTTCTATTGGGCTCCACCTTGGCATTGGAACAAATGACACAGATATCTTCCTCTGAGTCAGACATGTTTAACACACTAGCAAAAAACTTACAACTTGGTTATAATCTTTTTTAGCAAAAAACGTACTGTGCCTCAAAGAGGTACTAACGATTAAATGACAGTTGAAATAATGAACTGAAAAACAGTTATTGCATCAAATTTTAAAACAACACAACTTTTAGCAAAGGTTTGTTCCCATTAGTAAAAAACAACACTAATTAAATTTGTACATAAGAAAACAAAACAACGTTTTTTTTTTTTTTTTTTATACACAGTCACTATAAGAATTCTCACAGCTCTGCTGAGAGAATTTACCTCCCTTCAAAGAAGTTTGAAGACCCCTGAGATCTGTCAGAAATGAACCGGATCATGCAGGACATATAAAAGTAGCTGACTGGAATTTTTTGATGCGTAGCAAAGAGCGCCAAAAACGGCCCCTCCCTCTCCCACACAGCAGTGAAGAGAAACGAAACTGTCACAATTAAAGCAAAAAACTGCCAAGTGGAAAATAATGCCCAAACATTTATTCACACAGTACCTCAGCAATGTAAACGATTCTACATTCCAGCAAAAACGTTTAACATGAGAATAGTTATTAAAAGGATTAGTGACCTTAACACAGTAGTTCCGGTGAAATACCATCCCCAGAATACTGAAGTGTATACATACATGTCATTTTAACGGTATGGCAGGCTTTTCTCATCAATTCCATTCAGAAAATAAAAACTGCCACATACCTCAATGCAGATTCATCTGCCCGCTGTCCCCTGATCTGAAGCCTTTACCTCCCTCAGATGGTCGAGAACAGCAATATGATCTTAACGACTCCGGTTAAAATCATAGTAAAAAATCTCTGTCAGATTCTTCCTCAAACTCTGCCAGAGAAGTAATAACACGCTCCGGTGCTATTTTAAAATAACAAACTTTTGATTGAAGTCATAAAAACTAAGTATAATCACCATAGTCCTCTCACACATCCTATCTAGTCGTTGGGTGCAAGAGAATGACTGGGACTGACGTAGAGGGGAGGAGCTATATGCAGCTCTGCTGGGTGAATCCTCTTGCATTTCCTGTTGGGGAGGAGTTATATCCCAGAAGTAATGATGACCCGTGGACTGATCACACATAACAGAAGAAAGCAGCCTTAGGACCTCTTAACGCTGCTTTTTTAACCTAACACACATCTCGTAATCTAGCCAACTGTTAGATAATTACTTTAATAATCTTATGTTCCATACAGCTTTGTTTGAACAATGTCTTTTTTTTTGTTGCATGGCTTATTTCTGTCCCTTATTGTTCTC
Source organism: Bombina bombina (assembly GCF_027579735.1). Taxonomy (NCBI): domain Eukaryota; kingdom Metazoa; phylum Chordata; class Amphibia; order Anura; family Bombinatoridae; genus Bombina; species Bombina bombina. The sequence goes on from NC_069499.1 coordinate 455,944,074, forward strand.
AGCAGGAGAGATATCCATAGAATCTTAACGTTAAACATGGCAGCACCCATTTGTTTTTAAAAATGTATTGGAATTTAGAAAACTGTCAAAATAAATGGCATTAGAAGTATGGGGTTAAATAGATGATCCAGGTGTCTTTCTGAAAGAAGCAATGTTAAATCCATGTGAAAATTTGTTAAAAAATTGGCCTTGTGTATCTTACTGGAAGAAGGAATTAAAAACAAGGCACTGTCCATACAGAAGCATAGCATATTAATAACTAACTGCATATTTGGGGATGGGGGATATGGAACATGGCAAATTTCTAAGATTCTGAGGTCCCACAAAACCTTAACCCTTTAAGGACACAGCTTTCAGTTTGCTCAATTGTTTTATGACAGAAAAATTCTGTCATATGTCCTTAATAGCTTAATTTGCCACTGAGGACAATACAGGTTTACAATGCGAGTCACCACCAGTCTGCTGAATTTTGAAGTTACTCAACATTCCAGTTACCAGAGACTGCTAGCAATCCTACTGTAGTAACAATAATAAAGAGTCACTCAAAACGTCTGACCACATCTTGGCATCTTTGTTCTAGCGGCTATCAATATAAATATACATGATTTTTTGTTGTTGATATTTACAGCACATTTGAAACTACTGGAATACTATTTAAATAGACATACTAGGTTTTCATTTTTTATCAATGCAAAATCTCTTTTGAAATATTCTTGAATGTTGAAAATTAAAGAAAGGGACAAGAATATACATTCATATTTTTTTAAATAAACGAACATGACTTTAATATATTCCATCTCTCAATATGAAAAACATTATATAAAACAAGCACCTTCATTACAAGGGACTTCAAATGGAAATAGCCTTATGCATTTCCTACACATAATAAATAAATCACACTGTGTGGCACTCTAAGCTTTTCAGCTAAAAGATACAACATAAACAATAGTAAGTGATTTGAAAATTCTTTTTCAAACACTTTGAATAATGTAGATATTGAATGCAAAATTTTAGGTACAGGTAGAACTATGTTTATATACATAATAAAGAAAGCTTTTCCAAAATACATATTGAATACAAATGTGTGAATATGTCCTGAACAGATCTGCCTGAGGAATTTACATATAGCCTACATGTCTGCAAACCAGACGCAGAGCTGGATGGAGATTTCTTGTGACTTGTTTTTGTATTCCTTCAATACAAAGATTTGTGTCGCTGTAACAGGCTCTTTTTGGAATGATTTACCCTTGGAAGGCAGATGAACAGAACAATGAGCAATGTTGACAAATATATATATATATATATAGATATACAGTGTATATATATATATATATATATATATATATATATATATATATATATATATATATATATATATATTATCAGTGTCATCACTCACTTAACCAATGTCTCAATCCTAGTGCCCAGGGTCCACTGCAGTAGTATATATAATCAATGGAGAAAGGTGCACTCACCAGTATTTGATTAAAGATATTTATTTCCAGTGATGTGCACCTTTCTCTATGTATTATGTATATGCATATATATATATATATAAATATATATACATATATAATATCAAAATAATAAGAGTTTTTCTGTTTGCAGTAATAACTTGTTTATTGGACAAACATTACATATTACGAGACAAGCTTTCGAGATTTCTCTCTTCCTCAGGTCTGAAGCAATACTCAATATTTAATGTTATTCCAATAAAAAATTTATTACTGCAGGGGGGCGGAGCTAACCGCTTAACAGAGCGGTCGCACTACACTGGAGCTCCGTGGGAATAACTTTAAAATAGCTGAATTTTATAAGAAATGATTCACTAAAAGTGTATGCTTGAAGCCTACAACATGTTTTGAGACTTTAACAATTGTCAGCGACATCCGACACATATGCCTAGCGTTGAGCACCGCAACACAACATCGGGCTCATCAGAGAACTTGGAATAGCTGTCTTGCAGATCTGCTGCCTCACACTCCGGAGGGTCAGGGCTCCACTCCGGAGTAATACATATGCATCACGGCACTAAGAGGAAAACCGGTGTGTGGCGCAGAAAACAAAAAGAAAAGGCACATCTCACATAAGGTGAGCACTGAAAAACTGGCTGTACCCTGACTATTAGGACTCCTTTGGGGGAAATCATTGAGACCTGATAACAGTTTGAAGCCTCTCCTGACAGATGTTAGCCGATCCTTAAGCTGACTCAAGAATTAACGAAGGGCCGTATCTAACTGATAGCGACCAGTGAAGAAGTACAGAATCATTATAAACCTCTTGAGTTCAATAGCCACACAAAAGCAGTACAGCTCAGATTACAATTTAGCAACTTTGCTAATATACTATCAAAGGAACATACTACCTACAAGGCCAAGATAATTATCCAACAAATATATTCAGCGGTCTCCCCATCCCTTTCCCATTAGAGAGATACTAGTGGCTCATATCCACCTTCCCTTTTCCCCACATGGTCATGTAGTGACAAAGCCCCAGGGGAGAACACAAAAATAAGAACCCATCTAACAGCTTAAGCACCTTTTCTCTTATACATCAACTCACTTTGTACATAATAAAAGGGACTTTTATTACATACAAACAAGGAGCAGACACCCCTAACACACGGTTCACAAATAGAGTGCTGATTGTCTAAATTACCGTTTAAACCTCCTGGCAAGTAAGAACTAACCCTCCTCTTTCTCTTAACTGTAACTGGTCAACACTCAGATACAACTCGAGAATTCAAGAAAGAGAACACACTAGGACTTTAAAGCCGACAGCCAATCACGCTGCTGGACCCCTGAGGGGGTCTGGTCAATCCAGAACATCTAGACAAAGAGTGATTTCTGCCACTATTATATTGTTATAAAACAAAGGGAAGAAAAAATAAAAACCTTACCACAATGAAGGGCCGCAATCAAAACATGAAACATTGTTTGTCTAAATCACAAGTGAAAAAGAATAAGGGAGAAACCTTACTTCCCAACCCCAAAATGAGGACATCAGAGAAGACCAACCTGAAATATCGCAAACTCAAAATACTGAAACTTCGAACCAAGAACTATTAGCTCAGGTAAAAGCTATCTTTTAAGAAGTATTCCGTTCTGCGCTACAAGAAATCAAGCAGGACATCCAAAATATTGGAGGCAGAACCGAAGAGCTGGAGGAAAAAGTAGATGATATTGCAGACACACTTTCCAATCTACAGACCACTCAAAAGAACATCAATCTAAAATCTTAGGGCTGGAGACTCAACTGGAAGACTTTGAAAAGCATTAAAGAAGATCTAGTTTATGAATAAGAAATATTCCTGAATCTTTCACTAATTTACAAGATACAATAACAGAACTTTTTCAACAACTCATACTTTCAGTGGACACATCCCTACTGCTATTTGACAGAATTCACAGGGCACTGTCTAATCCTCAACCAGGAACCATAGCACGAGACATCATAGTCAAGTTACATTATTATCATATCAAAGAACAGATAATCCAAGAATCCCACATGCACAAACAGCTAGAGCTCCATGATTCTGTTATACAGATTTACACAGACTTATCACCAATAACCCTAAGGAAAACGAGGGGACTTAAAACCAATACTAAAAACTTTACAACAAGCACAGATTAGATATAGATGGACCTTCTCATTTAAATTGGTCCTCAATTGCAAAAATAATAGATACAATTGTTACTCCTCAACCAAACTCAAAATACCCATTTCACCGCCAGGAGACCCACTACCACAACAAAGTCCTAGAAAGACAATAGAAAGAACATGGATACCTGTTCAGAAAAATGGACAATACAAAAAAGTTTGGCAAACCACGACTTCGGCTGATGATCAAAACCAGCAACAAAGCAACGCGACCTGACATACTACCTGGAGATCGCTAGGTTTTAAGGATACAACTAAATAATTCTGGATGCTATGCTGGAATATAAGTTACTGTATACTATTTATTCAATGCTTTCATCTACATGATAATGTGTTAGATGGTCTGAATTCTAGCACTTTTTGTTTATTTTTTTCTTCTGGATTGACCCCCTATTCCCCCCCCCCCTCTCGCCAATTATAAACATGATCTTACTCATTTTGCCTCCCCACTTCCCACTACCCCGTACCGATTCCCTTTCCCCTCCCAGACAGTCTTTTGCAGGAATACACCGACCAACTTAAAACACTGGTTGCAAAATGTATAATATTAATGTGTCCACCACTATCTTTTGCACAGTGCAAGCTGGAATCATCCCTTATTCCTCCAAAATATCACCTAAACTTAACCCACCCTTTTGTTCCATTTTTTTCTCCTTCCATCCCCTTCCCTCTCTCAGGGATAATTTTCTCAAGTTTTCAATGTTCTTCATGGTTGTTGGCTGCAAAGCTTAATACTTTTAGGGAAAAAATGTTTAATTCTTATTTTCAACTATTTTTGTATATTTTATGGTTATTTATTAACAGTTATGTTATTATGTTTACACAGGTTTTCACTTCTTTATCACTCAACTTAGTAGTTTACTTTTCTCAGGGTTCACAAACTGCTAAGGAGTTTTTGATACAACAGAAGGGGTCCGGTCTACATAATGGTGAGTCGCACATTACAGCCACTCCAGATCCAATAGCCAAAACTTAATGGAACTTTATGTCATTTGAAATTATAACACAGGGGACTACATTCCCACGTAAAAAAGAAAAAAGCACTATTAGAATACAACAGATTAAAAAAACACCTAATTCTATTACAAGAAACCCATTTTACCAAAGCTACTACCCCAAAATATTGGGATAAAGCCTACCCCACTCAATACCACACCACTAGCCCAAAAAAACATTGTGGGGTGTCCATTTTGATGCACTACTCACTCAACTTCCAAGAAGATGAGGTATTAACTGACACACAGGGCCGCTACCTTATCATTAGAGGTAAAATCCACAGCACACCAGTCATTATAGGCAACATATATGCACCAAACGATGCTCAAAATACCTTTTTATCCTAAATCATTAAACTAATCACAAGCTGGAAGCGCTATAGACTAATCCTGGGTGTGGACTTTAACTTGGTGGTGGGACAAATAATGCACCCACTCTTAATGAAAGCCAAAATAATCTATACCTCGTGGTCTGACCATGCAATATTTTTTACAACACGATCAGGCATACCCTAACAGACAAAAATCTTGGACACTGGATCCGACACTTCTTCAAGACCCAGTGTTTCTAAAGGCTTTCAAAGAGAATCTAAAACACTTCACTAGAGAAAATAATAACACTTCATCAAGCCCACTCATTGAATGGGGAGCAATGAAACTGTACACCAGGGGCCTTTTGATGGGAGAATCCAGTAAACAAAAGAAAAAGTTAACCTTTAGATTGGACCAGCTAAAAAACAAGATTTAGAGCATATCTCTACACAAAACAAAGTGAGCCCATCTGAAGTTTTATTCAAACAAATAAAATCCAAAAAAGCAGAGGTAGACGAACTTCTTAATAAGGAAGTCTATAGATCAATCAAAATATTAGACACCCATTACTTCATTTACGCAAATAAGCCGGATAAAATGCTTGCTAACAAATTAAAAAACATCACTAGAACCACTTCCCTACCACAAATCCAAACACCCAAGGGTAGAACATTATATATGATATTCCCAAGAACACAGGAAGCTTAGATCCCAAAGCTCGTTCCAGAGAATTCCTGGCAGAATGCCACCTGCTGGTCTTTGATAAGAAAGCCTTATAAAAACTCAATGCTCCTATCACCTTACAAGAAATACATATAGCAATTAAAAACACAAAATTAGCCAAAGCTCCTGGTCCTGGCGGCTTCCCAAGAATCTTTTATAGATCTCTGAAATATATATTATCGCCCCCCCCCCCCCAATTAGTGAGGATCTTTAATCATAATATGGAAGGGAATACCTTACCCCCTGAGTTATTACTAGCTAGAATCTCAGTGATCCCCAAGCCAGGAAAGAACAAGCAGCACTGCCAAAATTATAGGCCTTTATCATTGATCAAAAATCCACAGGAGAGTGACAGCAGAATAAAAACTTTTTATTTAGGTTTCACACAGAAACAGATAGCGACTTTTCGGAATTAGAACTTCCTTAATCATGCATACAGGTGAAATGATTTCTTCACTATATATAGGTATATACCACTAGATGGTGCTATATAGCAATAAATATTAACCCTAAAGGTTTCAAACATTTCCAACTTAGTTTACAATGTCAATACCAACAATCTAACACTGTAATAAATCCCCTAACTGTCTAGGATATAATGCATTCACTTTCAATATGCAATTAATATACCTTTAATAGTAACCTAAGTTTCATCAAAAAAAGATTTTTACATTTCTCTTACAAAAAAAGATATAAAAGATAATTAACAACCTAAGTTTCATAGAAAAAGGTTTTTAACAACCTAAGTTTCATAGAAAAAGATTTTTACATTTCTCTTTCATAAAAAGATAGAAAGGTCCCAATCTCTATTGAGACCATCAGGTTCAAGAGTCCCTAATTTATAAATCCAGAAAGCTTAACGTTTTTTTAATAATTGCTCTCTATTGCCCCCTCTGCGAGGTCTAGCAACACATTCAATAATTTGAAATCTTAATTCACTAATTTGGTGACCCATTTTAATAAAGTGGTGTGCAACTGGGGCTTTCTTATTACCTGTCCTGATACTACTTTTATGCTCAATGATTCTATCTTTAATATTTCTAGTAGTCTCGCCAATGTAGCCACGCCCACAAGGACATTTGATCATATAAATTACAAATTGTGTGTAACAAGGATGAAAGCCTTTAATATTGATTTTTTTCCCTGTTGTGGGATGATAGAAAAATTGGCCTTTAGACATGTTACAGCAAGAGCAATTAAGACATGGGTAACATCCTTCCTTTTTGCTCCCAATTACTGTTTGTATACTAGATTTCTCAGTGTCAATATCAGCCTTGATAAGTTGTTTCTTTAAGCTCATGCTTTGTTTATAGGCCGGTATAGGGGGGGATTTAAATTCTTTAATGCCAGGATTACATTCAGTCAAAATTGACCAATGTTTCCTAATGATTTTTTGTATATCAGTAGATTGAGAATTATATTCTGATACAAATATAATCCGGTGGTCATTTATTGGCTTTTCACTCTTTTTTCTCAACAATGTGTCTCTAGATAGAGATTTAGCATATTTTAGCTCTTTATCAATTAAAGCAGGAGGAAAACCCCTATTTAAAAATCTCTGACTCATTTCTTTAAGTCTTAAATCTAAGACATCCTTGTTAGAAATAATCCTACATGCTCTAAGGAATTGACTGCGGGGAAGAGCCTTAAGGAGAGAGGGAGGGTGGGCATTTTTGAAATGAAGTAAACTGTTTCTATCTGTTTCTTTTCTATATAAATCAACTAATAAAGTATGCCCATTTTTAATGACTTTTGTATCAAGAAATGATATATTATCCTCGCTCCATGCTAGTTTAAATTTTATACTATCAGTGGCACAATTTAATTCCTTGACAAAATCACATAGGGATCCAACGTCGCCCCTCCAAACTCCAAAGATATCATCGATATAGCGCCACCAACAGGCGCCATACCGATGAAATCCTGGGCTTGTATAGACAAATTTCTCTTCAAAAATATTCATGAAAATATTAGCATAATTAGGGGCGACGTTGGACCCCATTGCAGTTCCGTGTATTTGCAGAAAATAATCATCTTCAAACAAAAAGTAGTTACAGTAAAGGATAAGTTCCAGAAGTTGAGTTATAAAATCAATATGTGGCTTTAAATAAATTTTATCAGAGCTTAAAACTGCTTTAACAGCACCAATTCCACTTTTGTGAGATATTGAAGTGTAGAGGCTTTCTACGTCTAAGCTAAACAAAATATATTTATCTGATTCTAATACCAATTCATCTATCTTTCTAAGAAAATCACTAGTATCCTGTAAAAAAGAGTTAGAATTTTCAACATATGGTCTTAGGATCCGATCCAAAAAGATAGATACATTAGTTAAAACAGAGTTAGAACTTGCCACTATAGGGCGCCCAGGGGGTTCAGATAGATTTTTATGGATTTTCGGTAGTGAATACATTACAGGAGTAATTGGATCATCTACTATAAGAAAATTGAATGTAGCTTTATCAATTAAATTATTATTTAAAGCAACTTGACATACATGCTTCAACTCTTTTTGGATATCAAAAATAGGGTTGCATGATAATTTTTTTATATACCCCTTCAGTGTTAAGTTGTTGTCTGATCTCATGTAATATGATTTATTAAGGGCCACAATGGCACCTCCCTTATCCGCTCTCTTTAAAATCATATTGCTTTTTTCTTTAATAGACTTAACAGCAGATATATCCTTTTTAGAAAAATTAGAGATTTTATGTGAGGAGTGGAGAATTTGTTTTTTATTCAAATTATTCTGCAGTTTAAATATATCTTTCTTAACTAAATCAATGTATGTCTCCACATTGTGACAATTCTGGGGAGGAATGAACTTACTTTTTTTCTTTAGCTTAAGGTTAGATAGTGAAAATATTGCTCTCTCATTATCATTATCTTTAATACATTCATGATCTACAATATTTGACATAAATGTTTTAAGCCTTATGTTTCTAAAGAAACGGTATAGATCTTGATTAAGCTGAAAGAAATTGCAGTCTCTTGTAGGGCAATAAGATAAGCCCTTATTAAGCATGGAAAGTTCATCATTAGTTAAGTCAATATTAGAAATATACACCACATTATCTTCCGTTGGACTTCTTACATTCTCCTCATTAGCTGTTACTTGCGACTGGAAGATCTCAGCTGCCAGGTAGATTTGCCTTTTACATCGCCGATGTTTCCTACCTCCTCTGCGTACTCGGCTTCTGAGTCCCCCTGGAGAGGTACCTGGTGAACTTGAACTGCTACCGCTCCTTGCCTGATTGCGGTTACGGCGTCTACGGTTACCAGAAGTGAAGCGACGTGACGCTCCTTCCGGGTTATACCTCCATTTGTATACACGATTTTCGGCGTATTCTTTTTCATCTCTTGCAAACTTAATTCTTTTGCGATCTTCAATAATCTTTCTAAGATCTGCTATGTTTGCATTGGTCTGTGCCAGGGTCTTTTTCGATTCTTCAGCTGGTAAAGTATCATTTATGTCTTTCTCCATATCACTCAGTTTAGTATCCAATTCACCCAATTCGTGAGTCAGGCAATCGACAGTTAACACCATCAAGTCCATCGAGCACTTGTTCAATATTTGCTCAAATTTATCACAGTATGTGGCATTATCTCGCATAAGTGTCGGTCTAGCGCTCATTCGCAAGCCTCTGGGGATACGCTTAACTCTATGATACTCTGCCAGAGTTGAAGCATGCAGGTCATAAGCTAATTTTTTCTTCTTTAATTTTTCAAAATCCTTAGTTGTAGATTCTGTTGGAGTTGTTTTTAGGAAATCTCTTGAACCTTTGGTTAAGGTTGTTATTCTTGCAGCCTCCAAGTCAGTATAGGAGAAGGTTTTCAGTTCATTCTGTGTGACGTCCATTCTTTATCTTGTGATAGATTTCAGCTGACTTAGGTGCACAGGACTGGGAGTGAAGGCAATATCAGAAGCAAACAAAGTTCAATCCAGCACTACAGCAGTCAGCAACCTGCAAAGTCACTCGGGAGCCTCACTCAAAGCTCCAGTCAAGTATGCAAAAATCCGCAGGAGAGTGACAGCAGAATAAAACCTTTTATTTAGGTATCACACAGAAACAGATATCGACGTTTTGGTATTAGAACTTCCTTAATCATGCATACAGGTGAAATGATATCTACTGATATACAAAAAATCATTAGGAAACATTGGTCAATTTTGACTGAATGTAATCCTGGCATTAAAGAATTTAAATCCCCCCCTATACCGGCCTATAAACAAAGCATGAGCTTAAAGAAACAATTTATCAAGGCTGATATTGGCACTGAGAAATCTAGTATACAAACAGTAATTGGGAGCAAAAAGGAAGGATGTTACCCATGTCTTAATTGCTCTTGCTGTAATAAAATGTCTAAAGGCCAATTTTTCTATCATCCCACAACAGGAAAAAATTCAATATTAAAGGCTTTCATTCTTGTTACACACAATTTGTAATTTATATAATCAAATGTCCTTGTGGGCGTGGCTACATTGGCGAGACTACTAGAAATATTAAAGATAGAATCATTGAGCATAAAAGTAGTATCAGGACAGGTAATAAGAAAGCCCCAGTTGCACACCACTTTATTAAAATGGGTCACCAAATTAGTGAATTAAGATTTCAAATTATTGAATGTGTTGCTAGACCTCGCAGAGGGGGCAATAGAGAGCAATTATTAAAAAAACATGAAGCTTTCTGGATTTATAAATTAGGGACTCTTGAACCTGATGGTCTCAATAGAGATTGGGACCTTTCTATCTTTTTATGAAAGAGAAATGTAAAAATCTTTTTCTATGAAACAGGTTGTTAAAAAACTTTTTCTATGAAACTGAAAAGGTTGTTAATTATCTTTTATATCTTTTTTTGTAAGAGAAATGTAAAAATCTTTTTTTGATGAAACTTAGGTTACTATTAAAGGTATATTAATTACATATTGAAAGTGAATGCATTATATCCTAGACAGTTAGGGGATTTATTACAGTTTCAGATTGTTGGTATTGACATTGTAAACTAAGTTGGAAATGTTTGAAACCTTTAGAGTTAATATTTATTGCTATATAGCGCCATCTAGTGGTATATACCTATATATAGTGAATAAATCATTTCACCTGTATGCATGATTAAGGAAGTTCTAATTCCGAAACGTCGCTATCTGTTTCTGTGTGAGACCTAAATAAAAAGTTTTTATTCTGCTGTCACTCTCCTGTGGATTTTTGCATACTTGACTGGAGCTTTGAGTGAGGCTCCCGAGTGACTTTGCAGGTTACTGACTGCTGTAGTTCTGGATTGAACTTTGTTTGGTTCTTTATCATTGATCAACCAGGACATCAAATTATTTAGAAAGATCTTAGCCGATAGGTACATCCAGATCAGGTGGGCTTCATTCCAAACAGAGAAGCACCAGACAATATTTGCCGAACTATAGATCTAGTTAACTATGCTAATGCAAAATAAATGCCTTCTCTGCTCCTCTCCTTGGATGCAGAGAAGGAATTCGATAGAGTTGACTGGAGTTATCTATTCAGTGTTCACTCACCCTCATACTGGGGCCAAATTTGATATAAAAGATTACTACACATGTATCAGATTTTATTATTTATCTGTTTAAATGTCCCTGTGGTTTAATTTACATCGGTGAGTCCACTACAATGGTCAGAGAGTGTATGAGCCAACATAAATCCAACATTAGGAGGGGGGATGAGGAAGCCCCCATCTCTAATCACTTTGTAAATGCAGGTCATCAAATGCCCTAACTAAGGTTTCAGATAATAGAGATAATAGAGAGACCTAGGAGAGGGGGTGACAGTGAATTGATTTTAAAGGGACGGGAGGATTTCTGGATTTTCAAACTAGATACTTTGTACCCTAGGGGTCTGAGTAGGGACTTGGATTGGTCTTTATTTTTATAAGGTTTTTATCCCTTTATTTGCCAGCTTCAAAGAGAGCAATATTGATCTCTAAAGGATCTTTAAATGGTAAATAAGATTTGTATGTGAATCCATTATCCATCTTATTCGATTTTTTAATATGATTTCAGTTTTTATGTAAATAATTCAGGCTGTAATGATAATTTTCAACCAGTAGGTGGCAGTGTTTAGTGGTGATTTTTGTTAGATACACCTGTAAATGTACACACCTGAAGGGTATAAATGGAATGAAATTGCCTTGTAAAAATTATACACATAATTAAGGGGTGAGCCCCAAATGTCGTGTTTTTCTTTTCTCTTGTGCTAAAAAAACTTTATTAAGATAATAAAAACGGGATGTTCATTCACCCCTAGTGCCAACCTTAGCGAGAATTTCTTAAAAACAGTTTATAGATGGTACATACATCCAACACGCATTCATAGGTGAAGAGGGACTGATACTACAGTTTGCTTCAGGGGTTGTGGGGAACAGGGTACCTACTTACATACTTGGTGGGAATGCACATCCACTTCACAGATCTGGACCCAGACCTCAAACTTACTGAGCTTGGTGCTCGACTAGCAAATTAAACTTACTCCAACACAAGGACTACTACATCAACCTATTCCTAGTTTAACCCCAAAGGAAAATAAACTAGCTATGACCATCTGCACAGCTCCCAGATTAAGCATAGCTCGTTACTGGAAGTGGGACATACCTATCTTTTCCCTTATCACCCGCAAAATTGAACATATACATCAATTATCTAGCTTATCACCGAGCCTGTTAGATCAGAGAGATGATTTCTTAAAGAACTGGGAACATTGGACAATGTATTCTGAAGCCTTAAACAACATGTCTCGTAGGACAGACCCTGCAATAGTCCGGACCCCTTCAAATCTTCATCCTTAATAACAATCGGCTAGATTACGAGTTGTACGTTAGGGTAAAAAAGCAGCGTTAAGAGGTCCTAACGCTGCTTTTTTACGCCCGCTGGTATTATGAGTCTTGAAGGTTTAGGGTCACCGCACACTTCTTTGGCCTTACCGCAAAATGACTTCCGTAAACTTCATAAAGTCTTTTTTCTATGGGACTTCCATAGCACCGGTATTACAAGTCTGTCCTGGGATGCCAAAAAGTGAGCGGTACACCCTACCCTGTTAAGAGTCCTACCGCATTTAAAAGTCAGTAGTTAAGAGTTTTATGGTACAACGCCGTAACATCAAACTCATAACTAAAGTACTAAAAAGTACACTAACATCCATAAACTACCTATTAACCCCTAAACCGAGGCCCTCCCACATCGCAAATTCTAAAATAAATTTTCTAACCCTTAATCTGCCGCTCTGGACACCGCCGCCACCTACATTATATTTATGAACCCCTAATCTGCTGCCCCCAACATCGCCGACACCTACATTATATTTATTAACCCCTAATCTGCCGTCCGCAATGTCGCCGCCACTATAATAAACATATTAACCCCTAAGCCGCGGCACTCCCACCTCGCAAACAGTTAAATATTATTAACCCCTAATCTGCCGTCCCTAACATCGACGCCACCTACCTACATTTATTAACCCCTAATCTGCCGCCCCCAACGCCGCCGCCACTATATTAAAGTTATTAACCCCTAAACCTAAGTCTAACCCTAAACCTAACACCCACTAACTTAATATAAATAAATCTAAATAAATATTCCTATCATTAACAAAATGATTCCTATTTAAAACTAAATACTTACCTATAAAATAAAACCTAAGATAGCTACAATATAACTAATAGTTACAATGTAGCTAGCTTAGGATTTATTTTTATTTTACAGGCAAGTTTGTACTTATTTTAACTAGGTAGAATAATTTTTAAATAGTTATTAACTATTTAATAACTAACATAAGAAAAAGAGACAGAATACTGTCTAAAATAACTAATAACTAGCTAAAATAACTAATAACTAGCTAAAATAAATACAAAAGTACCTGTAAAATAAAACCTAACCTAAGTTACAATAACACCTAACACTACACTATAATTAAATAAATTAACTAAATTAAATGCAATTACCTAAATTAAATTAAATTAGCTAAAGTACAAAAAAACAAAACACTAAATTACAGAAAATAATAAACAAATTACAGATATTTAAACTAATTACACCTAATCTAATAGTCCTATTAAAATAAAAAAGTCCCCCAAAATAAAAAAACCCTAGCCTAAACTAAACTCCCAATAACCCTTAAAAGGGCCTTTTGCGGGGCATTGCCCCAAAGTAATCAGCTCTTATACCTGTAAAATAAAATACAAACAACCCCCCAACAGTAAAACCCACCACCCACACAACCAACCCCCCAAATAAAATACTATCTAAAAAAAACCTAAGCTCCCCATTGCCCTGAAAAGGGCATTTGGATGGGCATTGCCCTTAAAAGGGCAGTTAGCTCTTTTTGCGGCCCAAAGTCCCTAACCTAAACCCCCCCCACCCAATACACCCTTAAAAAAACCTAACACTAACCCCCTGAAGATCGACTTACCGGGAGACATCTTCATCGAAGCCGGGCCAAAGTCCTCAATGAAGCCGGGAGAAGTCTTCATCCAAGCCGAGTGAAGTGGTCCTCCAGACGGACAGAAGTCTTCATCTAAGCCAGGCAGAAGTGGTCCTCCAGACGGGCAGAAGTCTTCATCCAGACGGCATCTTCTATCTTTATCCATCCGGCGCGGAGCGGGTCCATCTTCAAGACATCTGACATGGAGCATCCTCTTCATCCGACGACTAAACAGAATGAAGGCACCTTTAAGTGATGTCATCCAAGATGGCATCCCTTAGATTCTGATTGGCTGATAGAATTCTATCAGCCAATCGGAATTAAGGTAGAAAAAAATCCTATTGGCTGATGCAATCAGCCAATAGGATTGAAGTTCAATCCTATTGGCTGATCCAATCAGCCAATAGGATTGAGCTTGCATTCTATTGGCTGATTGGAACAGCCAATAGATTGCCAGCTCAATCCTATTGGCTGATTGGATCAGCCAATAGGATTGAACTTCAATCCTATTGGCTGATTGCATCAGCTAATAGGATTTTTTCTACCTTAATTCCGATTGGCTGATAGAATTCTATCAGCCAATCGGAATCTAAGGGATGACATCACTTAAATGTACCTTCATTCTGTTTTAGTCGTCGGATGAAGAGGATACTCTGCGTCGGATGTCTTGAAGAGGGACCCGCTCGGCGCTGGATGGATGAAGATAGAAGATGCCGTCTGGATGAAGACTTCTGCCCGTCTGGAGGACCACTTCTGCCTGGCTTGGATAAAGACTTCTGCCCGTCGGGAGGACCACTTCGCCTGGCTTGGATGAAGACTTCTCCTGGCTTCGTTGAGGACTTCAGCCCGGCTTGGATGAAGACGTCTCCCGGTAGCTACAATATAACTATTAGTTATTTTGTAGCCAGCTTAGGTTTTTTTTTACAGGTAAGTTTGTATTTAGTTTTAAATAGGTATTATTTAGGTAATAATTGTAAGGTTTATTTAGATTTATTTTAATTATATTTAAGTTAGGAGGTGTTAGGGTTAAACTTATGCTTAGGGTTAAGTTAGGGTTAGGTTTAGGGGTAATATATTTATGTAGTGTTAGTGATGTGGGAGGCCAGAGGTTTAGGGGTTAATAACTTTATTATAGTGGCGGCGACATTGGGGGCAGCAGATTAGGGGTTAATAAGTGTAGGTAGGTGGCGGCGATGTTTTTGGTGGCAGCAGATTAGGGTTTAATAACTGTAATGTAGGTGGCGGCGATCTTAGGGGCGGCAGATTAGGGGTTAATAACTGTAATGTAGGTGTCTTTAGACATGGTTTTTATGTTAGGGTGTTAGGTTTAAGCATAACTTTTTCTTTCCCCATAGACATCAATGGGCTGCGTTACGGAGCTTTTGTTTCCGCGATCGCAGGTGTTAGGCTTCTTTTTTGCCAGCTCTCCCCATTGATGTCTATGTGGAAATCAAAGCAGCGCTTGTATTTTGGTGCAGTATAGAGCTCAACGCCACCATATCGCTCGCACAAGCCTGCTTTTTACAAACTTGTAATAGCGAGGTGAATTAACGCCGCTTTTGTGGCGGTAATTAATTTCCCTATAGTGCTCAAAACTCTTAATCTAGCTCATTGTCTCAAAATAACCACTCTGGATGGCACCTCCTTGGTTCAGGCTTGATCCATTTTAAGTCAGCACCCCTGACCCTGACTGTGGGGATCCTTCACACCGAACAGCTGCAGTTTGAGGTCATTCATTCCCCAGCACAGCTTGTCATCCTTAGTCTTCCTTGGCTTCAGGTACACATTCCACAGTTCGACTGGGCTGAGGGACAACTGGCCTCCTGGGGTACCTCCTGTTTCCACTCCTACCTTGCTAAAGTCACTCCTCTGCCCCATATTCCCATAGCCAGTATACAGACTCCTTCAAACCTTCCTTCAGTATACACAGACTTTGCGGATGTGTTTGAGAAAAAAGCAGCCGACGTGTTACCACCACACCGACCTCTTTTCCTGAGCCCCACTTCCTAAAGGGAGGACTTATCCACTCTCCAAGGCTGAAACCAAATCCATGGAGGAGTACATCCAAGAAAACCTTTCTAAAGGTTTAATTCCTCCTCTCCTGCTGGGGCAGGCTTCTTTTTTGTTAGTAAGAAGGATGGCGGGCACAGACCCTACATCGACTACAGGGCCTTGAACAACATAACCATCAAGAATCGCTATCCCATACCATTAATCACTGAACTGTATGACTCACTCCAGGATGCTTGCTTTTTCACCAAGTTGGACTTGGGGCATACAATCTGATTTGTATCTTTCCAGGCCACGAATGGAAGACCGCCTTCAACACAAGTTCTGGGTATTACAAATACCTTGTAATGCCCTTTGGGCTGTGTAACACCCCTGCTGTCTTCCAGGCATTCGTCAACAATGTTTCTGTGCCCTCCTTAACCTCACTGTCATCATCTATCTGGATGACATCCTTGTTTTCTCTTGAAATTGGAGGAACATCATAGACACGTGAGACAGATACTTCTACATCTCAGAATCAATTCTTTGGTAGCCACGTTAGAAAAATGTGAGTTTGATCAAGTTCAGATCCAATTCCTTGGTTATGTCATCTCAAAGGAGGGTTTTGCCATGGATCCTGCTAAACTGACCGCAGTTCTGGAATGGCCTCAACCTACTTCTCTAAAGGAATTACAGAGGTTCTTGGGGTTCTCCAATTATTACCACAAGTTTATAAAGAACTTTTCTCAAATAGTTGCTCCTCTCACTGAATTAACAAATGGAACAAAGACTGTAAACATTGGCCTCCCAAAGCCATAAGTGCCTTCTCTAGTCTGAAAAAGACTTTCTGTTCAACTCCTGTGCTCCACCATCCTGACCCTAACCTGCAGTTCACTTTAGAGGTTGATGCCTCCGAGATAGGGTCTGGAGAATTCTTAGCCAAATGGATCTTTTGACTTCCAAGTCACAACCAGTAGCCTTTTTCTCTAAACACTTTACTCCTGCTGTGAGGAACTACGATGTGGGTAATTGTGAACTCTTAGCCATTAAGATGGCTTTGACCAAATGGCGTCATTGGTTACAGGGCACCACCAATCCCATTAAGATTCTCACCGACCACAAGAATCTGACTTACCTAGAGACTGCTCATCGACTCAATCCTCGACAGGCCAGATGAGCCTTGTTCTTTTCCCGTTTTAACTTTGTGGTCTCTTATCTTCCTGGGACTAAGAACAAGAAGGCTGATGCCCATTCCCGCCAATTCCCTCACTTAAGTGATTCTTCTGAAGTTCCTATTGAACACATCATACCCCCCTCCTGTGTGGTTGCTCAACTAAACACCACCCTCCTGCAAAGAATGCAACATGCCCAGTCTAGTAAACCTCCTGAAGCCCATGTGGCCTCTGATATCCTCTTTGTACATCTGAACCTATGCATCCCTGTGCTAGCCTGGGCTCATGAAAGCGAACTTTCAGGACATCCTGGTTTGACTAGGATTTTCAAACAACTTTCCCAACATGTATGGTGACCTACTATGAAGTCTGACACTCAGGATTATGTGAAGGCCTGCACAACTTGTGCTGCCAATAAGACTCCATGATCTTTGCCTCCTGGCTTGCTCCAACCATTGTCCATTCCAAAACAACCATGATCACACATAACAATGGATTTCATTGAGGACCTTCCTCCTTCTGACCACCATACAGTTATCTGGGTTGTGGTGGATCACTTTTCCAGACTGACTCATTTCATACCCCTAACCAAACTACCTTCTGGCCAGGAATTATCTTCTATCTTTTTCTTGCATGTGGTACGACTTCATGGCATCCCTGTGAATATTGTTTCCGACAGAGGTCCACAGTTCATCTCTGCCTTTTGGAGAGCCTTTTGTAAGTTGATTGGAACCACTGTTTCTTTGTCTTCTGGCTATCATCCTCAAACCAACGGACTAACTGAGAGAGCAAACCAGGATCTTGAAACCTACCTTAGAGCCTTTGTCAAAGCTCGCCATACCAAATGGTCCGAGTTGTTACCCCTAGCCGAGCTGGCAAGAAACACTCATTGACACTCTTCTCTTCGATGTTCTCCATTTCAAGCTGCAGCAGGGTATCAACCTTGTGTCTTCCCTCTTTCTGCTCAGTACACTGGGGTTCCTGCTGCAGACCAACACATCACTAGACTCACCACTCATTGGCAATGTATTTGTTCTCAGTTACGTACAGCTGTCTATAGATATAAGAAGTTTGCTGATCGTTATAGAGCTTCTGTATGTGCCATCCCAGTGGGTGAACATGTTTGGATTTCTACTCGACACATTCATCTACGTCAACCCTGTCACAAATTGGGGCCTAGGTTTATCGGCCCTTACAAGGTCCTGAAAAGATTGTCTCCTGTTGCCTACAAAGTGACCTTGCCCAAAAACCTACGCATACACCCAGTCTTCCACATCTCACTACTTACATCAAGAACAGATATACCCAACTCCAAGCTCCTCCTCCGCTCCTTGTCCATAATGACCCTGAATATGAAGTAGCTAAGATCCTGGACTCCAGATACATATGCAGACAACTGCAGTATCTGATACATTGGAAGGATTACTCGGTGGCAGATCATTCCTGGGTTCCTGCCCGTGATGTGCATAATCCATCCTTGGTCACAAGATTCCATGCTGCTCATCCTTTGAAGCCGACTATGGGTCCCAGAGGGAACCCTTGAGTGGGGGTTATGTCACGATGCGCCGCTCTAACCGTTGCAAGGGGCGCGGCATCTCCTTCCTTGCTTGTGTCCTAGGGCTGTGTCGGGTCTGGATGCATGCAGCGCTGACATCATTGCAGCATGCTCCTCTCTGATGCTGGTCACACGCTGTGGCGCGACTCCTATGCCTATTTAAATAATCCTAGTACGATCTATCACTGCCCAAGTATAGGTGTTACTTTGTGTGCTTCTGATTATTGTTGCTGAACTGTCTGACTACTCTGCCTCTTAAAGGGACACTCAATCAAAATTAAACTTTCATTATTCAGATAGAGCATGACATTTTAAACAACTTTCCAATTTACTTCCATTAACTAAATGGGAACAGTCTTTTTATATTTAAACTTTTTGAGTCACCAGCTCCTACTGAGCATATGCAAGAATAAGTGTGTATGCATTTGTGAATGGCTGATTGCTGTCACATGGTACGTGTATGCATTTATGATTGGCTGATGGCTGTCACATGGTACAGGGGGAGTGGAAAAAGACATAACTTTTAAAATTGTCAGAAAAAAAATCTACTACTCATTTGAATTTCAGACTAAGTGCTATTGCATTGTCTTGTTATCTTGCAATTGTTGATTATGCAAATCTACTGTGTTGACTGGTCCTTTAAGCTCTAACTCCTGGATATATATATACTGCTGCTGAATCCTGCCTGTCTGACTGCTATGCTGATTAACCCCTGTTGTTCTGGATTGCCTCTTTGTTGCCGAACCCTGCCTGCCTGACCATTTTAGTGGTGTGCCCTTGGACTGTTTTACTGTTCCAAATCCTGCCTGTCTGACCATTCTAGTTGTGTACTCTTGAACTGCTTTACTGTTGCCAAATCCTGCCTGCCTGCCTGACCATTCTACTGGCTTGCCCTTGGAACGCTCTGCTGTTGTTGCTGGGGACTGCCCTGCCTGTGGTGAGTGCCACCTTCCTCATCTTACTACCTTTCTCTGCTCTGGGATATTCTCTGCTCTGGGTGGTCTTTGCTTACCTTCCAACATTTTTGCTACCCCTATATAGAAAACCAGGGTTGGTTACTCTGTTTTTTTCTTCATCTACAGGTCTATGTTAATGAGGATTCTGTCACACCTGTTTGCTGTACCTGCCCTACAATGGATTCACAAGTAAGTGATTTTACCTTCTAGGTGAGAATGATGCAGCACTTAGTAGTTCCTTGTTTTTAAAAATCTGGAACAGATTTGCAAGGCGGCCACTTGGTCAGCATTGCATACTTTTTCCAAATTTTCCAAATCTCTTCAAGCAATGGTACTTTCTGTTTAGGTTCGCCTGTCTTGTGTATCCCTCCCTTCCATTCTG
The DNA here is from genome assembly GCF_027579735.1 of Bombina bombina. NCBI lineage: Eukaryota > Metazoa > Chordata > Amphibia > Anura > Bombinatoridae > Bombina > Bombina bombina. Next base: position 455,964,261 of record NC_069499.1, read on the forward strand.
TGGACTCTAGCTTTGCTATTGGTTCCCACTAGTAATTGATTTGGATTTGTGGACTCTCCATGCCATTGGAAAGATAAAATAATATTTACTTACCTGATAAATTCTTTTCTTTCCTGGCATCGAGAGTCCACGACCCGCCCTAATTTTAAAATGGCTTTTTGTCATTTTCTAAACCTCAGTCACTACTATACCCTTTGTGTCTTCTCTTTCCATAATTTCTTGGCTGAATGACTGGGGATTGTGGGTAGTGATAGGATACTTGAAGCTTTGCTGGGGTTTTCTTTGCCTCTTCCTGGTGGCCAGGAGTAGAATTCCCACTAGTAATTGAATGGATTTGTGCACTCTCCATGCCAGAAAAGAAAATAATTTATCAGGTAAGTATAAATTATGTTTTCTATATATATATATGATGGTATTAAGGTACAATATATATTTATACCTATGTACACATAATATAGGTATAATGCACTGTGGCTGAACTCTGTAGCAACCCAAGGGTTGCAGGTTCGATCCCAGGCGAGGTCCACTCAGCCTTTCATCCTTCTGAGGTCGTTAAAATGAGCAGCACCTTGAGACCCTTATGGGTGATTAGCCGCGCTTTACAAGTACACAATACATACATACATATATAAGTATTGTTATTATTATTATTGGTTATTTGTAGAGCGCCAACAGATTCCGATTGGAATATCTATTTATAAATACATAGAACATATTCCCCTATGTGCAGAACAGTGGAATGTGAAATATTTACAGTAAATACACAGTTTAACACTTTAATAAATATGAATTTCTTTCCAATGGCATAGAGAGTACACAAATCCATTCAATTACTAGTGGATATTCAACTCCTGGCCACCAAGTGGAGGCAAAGAACACCCTGCAAAGTTTCAAGTATCCTCCCACTACCCACAATCCCCAGTCATTCTTTGCCTGCGTAACATTGTAGGTGATGTGCGAAGGTGTCTAAAGAAATCAAGTTGCTAATCCTTTAATAGGTACTTTTCCCTGCAAACAATGATTGGTGTTATGCTGTGTCCATGTAATTATTTTTAGTAAGAGTAATGGTGGCTTTTAGCAGTTGGAAGCCAGTGGTCTTTGCTTACTTTCCAACATTTTTGCTACCCCTATATAGAAAACCAGGGTTGGTTACTCTGTTTTTTCTTTATCTACAGGTCTATGTCAGTGAGGATTCTGTCACACCTGTTTGCTGTACCTGCCCTAAAGCAGATCCACAGGTAAGTGCTTTTACCTTCTAGGTGAGAAGGATGTAGCACTTAGGAGTTCCTTGTTTAAAAAAAAAAAGGATAGTTTGAGAACAAGGTGGATCCTTATGGGACTGAATATCCCTTTAAAGTTAGGGGATTTATTGGGCAGCAGTTCATGGCACTGTTCTGTCATGTGAAGGCAGTTGACTTCTGCAGTTTCTGCTGCCCTAAGTGCTTTACCTAGCTCTGGTAAAAGGAAGAGGAAATCTAAGAACATTTCTATGGGTTCTGTTTCCGCCAAGACTGATTTGGTTAGTCTTTCTCTAGCGAGGATCATTCCTCTGCAGATTCTGAGGGTGAGATCTCTGATTCGGAATATGGGGTTCCTAGTACAGTAGATTCTGAGGAGGTTAATTTTAGATTTAAACTGGAGCATCTCTGTTTACTTTTGAACTAAATCAATTGCAGAGGCTCCTAAGAAGGCTAATAAAATGAATGGAGTTTTTGATGTCAAACCTAAATCTGTGAAGGTTTTTCTGTTCCAGATCGCTTCTGACATTATATCTCAAAAATGGGAGAAGCCGGGTGTTTCTTTTAACCCGTCTCCTGTTTTTTTAAGGATGCTTCCTGTGGCTAATTCAGTGCAAGATCTGAGGTTATTTAAGAAAAATGTTTCTTCATCAGGGTTTGCAGTGGCAACCAGTTGCTAGTATTGCTCTACTATAGAGGAGATCCAAGAAAGGATCAAGGTGCTAAAGTTGGCTAATATTTTTATCTGTTATTCCAGTATGCAGGTTGTCAGGCTGGGAGCCAAGATTTCTTGTTTTGCGAAACTAGCTTGCAGAGTCCTTTGGTTAAAGTCTTAGTCTGTGGATGTGACTTCCAAATCCAAGCTTCTGTCTCTACCTTTTAAGGGTAAGACTTTATTTGGTCCTGGTCTGGCAGAGATCATTTTCACGGTTTCTGGTGGAAAAGGAGTCTTTTTACCACAGGATAAGAGAAATAGACCCAAGGGTCGTCAGATCTGAGTAAGCCAAGACTTCTTGGAGAGCTAGCCAGCCCTGGAATTAGGGTAAGCAGTCCAGAAAGCCTTTCGCTGATGCTAAGTCAGCATGAAGGGGCCACTCTTGATCCAGTTCTGGATCAGGTAGGGGCAGGCTTTCCTTCTTTCACCAGGCTTTGATTTGTGATGTTCCAGATCCTTGGACAGTGGATGTAGTCTCCAGGGATACAGGATAGGATTCAAATCTTGTCCCACCTTGGACAGATTTCTATTATCAATATTATCTGTAAACCAGGTAAAGAGAGAGGCCTTTTTAAACTGTGTAAGGGATCTGTCTTCTCTGGGAGTAATTATCCCAGTTCCTAATCTTTTTGTGGTTCTCAAAAAGGGAGGGAACTTTTCGACCCTTTCTAGACCTCAAGTCTCTTAACAAGTTTCTAAAGGTTCCATCCTTCTAAATGGAGACTATTTGTTCTATTCTCCCTCTGGTTCAGGAGGGTCAATTTATGACCACCATAGACCAAAATGATGCGTATCTTCATGTGCCTATCCACAGGGAACATTTCAAGTTCCTGAGGTTCGCTTTTTTGGATCAACATTTCCCATTTGTTGCCCTTCCTTTTGGCCTCGCCACTGCTCCTCGAATCTTTACAAAGGTTCTAAGGGCTCTTATGGCTGTGGTCAGGTTTCTAGGGATTCCAGTGGCTCCTTACCTAGACGATATCTTGGTTCAGGCCCCATCTTTTCAGTTAGCAAGATCTCATACATTTTCATTCTCCACTCTCACGGGTGGAAGGTGAATCTAGGGGAAAGTTCCACTTGCTTGGTGCCAAGTATCAGGGTATGTTTTCTGGGGACAATCATAGACTCAGTATGTATGAAGATTTTTTTAGAAAGGTCAGAAAATTAAAGTTTCTGGAGGCCTGTTGATCTCTTCAGTCCTCTGTTCGTCCATCAGTGGCAGTATGAATAGAAGTAATTGGTCTCATGGTGGCATCCATGGACATTATTCCATTCTCTCTTCCATCTGGGACCTCTACAGTTATGTATGCTCAGTCAATGGAACGGAGACCACTTGGATCTCTCTCAGAGGATAGTTTTAGACTCTCAGACAAGGATGTCTCTGTCTTGGTGGATCTCCCAGAACCATTTTTCTCAGGGCACTTGTTTCCTGAGACCTTCTTGGAAGATTGTGACCACGGATGCCAGCCTGTTAGGCTGAGGAGCAGTTTGGGGGTCAGATTTCAATCGGACAACATAACTTCGGTGGCGTATATCAACCACCAAGGAGGAACTCAGAGCTTGTTAGCTATGAAGGAGATGACTCGCATTCTTCAGTGGGCAGAGTCTCACAATTGTCATCTCTCTTCCATTCATATCCCAGGGGTGGAAAACTGTGAAGTGGATTATCTAAGCAGGCAGATGTTTATCCAGGGGAATAGGCTCTCCATCCTGAAGTTTTCTCATGTTAACCCTCAAATAGGGAGTTCCGGAGTTGGATCTGATGGCATCTCATCTAAAAGCCAAGCTTCCAAAATATGGAGCAAGATCAAGAGATCACCAAGCAGCTCTGGTAGTAGCCCTGGCAGTGCCATGGGATTTTGGTCTAATTTATCTGTTTCCCCTGGTTGCCCTCCTTCCTAGGGTGATAGCTTATATTAAACAGGATCAGGCTTCAGTGATTCTAATAGCTCCAGTGTGGCCTTGCAGAACTTGGTTTGCGGACCTAGTGAAGATGTCGTAATATCCCCCCGTGGAAATTGCCTCTGAGGAGGGATCTTCTACTTCAGGGTTCTTTCCTCCATCCGATCTTAGTCTCTCTGAAGCTGACTGCTTGGAGATTGAATGCTTAGTCTTGTCCAGAGAGATTTTTCTGTGAAGGTTATTGAGACTATGATTCAGACTTGTAAGCCTGTTACTCAAAAGATTTATTGTAAGGTATGGTGTAAATACCTTCATTGGTGCGGATCTAGGTTTTTTTTCTTGGAGTCAGGTGAGAATTCCACGTATTCTGTCCTTTTTTCAGTTGGGCCAGATTTCAGCTCTGTCGAATATTCTGCAGAAGTGTTTGGCAATTTTGCCAGATGTTCAATCTTTTGTCCAGGCTTTGGTTAAAATCAGGCATGTGTTTAGGTCAATTGCTCCTCCTTGAAGTCTTAATCTAGTTCTTAAAGTTCTGCAGCAGGCTCCATTTAAGCCTATGCATTCTGTTGATATTAAGTTATTGTCCTGGAAGGTTTTTGTTTCGGCTGGCAATCTCCTTTGCGGTAGAATTTTGGAACTTTCGACTCTACAGTGTGATTCTCCTTATCTTATTCTTCATGTGGATAAGGCAGTTTCTGTACTAAATTAAGATTCCTACCTAAGGTGGTTTCGGAACGCAATATTAACCAAAAAATTGTTGTTTCTACTTTTTGTCCTAATCCTTCCTCTAAGAAGGACCAGTTGTTGCACAATCTGGATGTTGTGTGTGCTTTGAAGTTCTATTTACAGGTTACGGAAGATTTTTGTCAATAATCCACCTTTACCCACCATCATTTCCAGGATGGATGAACAGGATCACCGATTGATGCTTCTATGGAGCAGATTTGCAAGGCGGCCACTTGGTCATCATTCATACATTTTCCAAATTTGATGTTTTTGCTTCAGCTGAGGTTTCTTTTGGGAGGAAAGTTCTTTAAGCAGTGGTGCCTTCTGTTTAGGTTCGCCTGTCTTGTGTATCACTCCCTTCCATTCTGTTGACTCTAGCTTTGCTATTGGTTCCCAATAGTATTTGAATGGATTTGTGGACTCTCCATGCCATTGGAAAGAAAACATAATGTATACTTACCTGATAAATTATTTTCTTTCCTGGCATGGAGAGTCCACGACCCACCCTTATTTTAACATGGCTTTTTGTTATTTTCTAAACCTCAGGCACCACTATACCCTTTGTGTCTTCTTCTCTTTCCACAATTCCTCGGCTGAATGTTGGAAGATAAGCAAAGACCACCTCGTTGTCTTCCAACTGCTAAAAGCCACCATTACTCTCACTAAAGAGAATTACATGGACTCAACATAACCCCAATCCTTGCTTGCAGGAAAAATTACCCATTAAAGGATTACCAACTTTTTTTCTTCACCTTCTTCGCACATCACCTACGTTACGCAGGCAAAAAATGACTGGGGATTGTGGGTAGTGTTTGCTGGGGTGTTCTTTGCCTCCACCTGGTGGCCAGGAGTTGAATACCCACTAGTAATTTAATGGATTTGTGCACTCTCCATGCCAGGAAAGAAAATAATTTATTAGGTAAGTAAATTATGTTATTGCATATTTATGTTTTTACATGTTTTCTACTTTATTGCAAAGGGCTCCTGTCAGGGTTTCACACTGTTTTGTTTGCTATTTACTGCTAGACATGTGCGGTTCGTTTCGGATTAATTCGGAAATTCGGTAAATTCGGTAAATTCGGAGATTCGGATCGATTCGGATTTCCGAATTAAAATACTTCCGAATCTACCGAATGAATCCGAAATAGCTGCCGTATCTCCGAATAAATCCGAATTAGCTCGGTAAAATTTGGCATTTCCCCATAGGAAACAATGGGAGTTTCGGCTGAAAAAAAACTAACACCGCAGCCCCATTGTTTCCTATGGGGAAACACTAAGTCTGCACCTAACACCCTAACATGTACCCCGAGTCTCTAAACACCCCTAATCTAACACTTATTAACCCCTAATCTGCCGCCCCCGCTATCGCTGACACCTGCATTATTTTATTAACCCCTAATTTGCCGACCGAATATCGCCGCCACCTACATTATAGCTATTAACCCCTAATCTGCTGTCCCTAACACCGCCGACCCCTACATTATAGTTATTAACCCCTAATCTCCCCCCCCCCAACGTCGCCGCAATCTAACTACAAGTATTAACCCCTAATCTGCTGACCCGATATCGCCGCCGCCTACATTATAGCTATTAACCCCTAATCTGCTGTCCCTAACACCGCCGACCCCTACATTATAGTTATTAACCCCTAATCTGCCCCCCCAACGTCGCCGCAATCTAACTACAAGTATTAACCCCAAATCTGCTGACCCGATATCGCCGCCGCCTACATTATAGCTATTAACCCCTAATCTGCTGTCCCTAACACCGCCGACCCCTACATTATAGTTATTAACCCCTAATCTGCCCCCCCCAACGTCGCCGCAATCTAACTACAAGTATTAACCCCTAATCTGCCGACCGCAAATCGCCGCAACTATAATAAATGTATTAACCCCTAAACCGCCGCACTCCCGCCTCGCAAACACTATAATACATTTTATTAACCCCTAATCTGCCCTCCCTAACATCGCCGCCACCTACCTACAATTATTAACCCCTAATCTCCCGCCGCCAACGTCGCCGCTACTATAATAAGGTTATTAACCCCTAAACCTAAGTCTAACCCTAACACTAACACCCCCTAACTTAAATATAATTTAAATAAAACGAAATAAGTTTACTATAGTTAAATAAATGAATCCTATTTAAAACTAAATACTTACCTGTAAAATAAACCCTAATATAGCTACAATATAACTAATAGTTACATTGTAGCTATTTTAGGATTTATTTTTATTTTACAGGCAACTTTGTATTTATTTTAACTAGGTACAATAGTTATTAAATAGTTAATAACTATTTAATAACTACCTAGCTAAAATAAATACAAATTTACCTGTAAAATAAATCCTAACCTAAGTTACAATTACACCTAACACTACACTATCATTTAATTAATTAAATAAATGAATCATATTTAAAACTAAATACTTACCTGTAAAATAAACCCTAATATAGCTGCAATATAACTAATAGTTACATTGTAGCTATTTTAGCATTTATATTTATTTTACAGGCAACTTTGTATTTATTTTAACTAGGTACAATAGCTATTAAATAGATATTGACTAATTAATAGCTACCTAGTTAAAATAATTACAAAATTACCTGTAAAATAAATCCTAACCTAAGTTACAATTAAACCTAACACTACACTATCATTAAATAAATTAACTACAAGTACCTACAATTATCTACAATTAAATAAACTAAAGTACAAAAACCCCCCACTAAATTACAAAAAAAAAAAACCCCCACTAAATTACAAAAAATAAAAAAATATTACAAGAATTTTAAACTAATTACACCTAATCTAAGCCCCCTAATAAAATAACAAAGCCCCCCAAAATAAAAAAAAATGCCCTACCCTATACTAAATTACAAAAGTTAACAGCTCTATTACCTTACCAGCCCTGAACAGGGCCCTTTGCGGGGCATGCCCCAAAGAAAACAGCTCTTTTGCCTGTAAAAAAAAAACACAATCCCCCCCCCCACATTACAACCCACCACCCACATACCCCTACTCTAACCCAAACCCCCCTTAAATAAACCTAACACTACCCCCCTGAAGATCTCCCTACCTTGAGTCGTGTTCACCCAGCCGGGCCGAAGTCTTCATCCGATGGGGCAGAAGAGGACATCCAGACCGGCAGAAGTCTTCATCCAAGCGGGGCAAGAAGAGGTCTTCCATCCATCATACAAGTACCAAAATACAAACAAACACTAAATTACCAAAAATAATAAAATATTACAATAATTTTAAACTAATTACACCTAATCTAAGCCCCCTACTAGCTATTAATATAGCTTCAATATAACTAATAGTTACATTGTAGCTATTTTAGGATTTATATTTATTTTACAGGCAACTTTGTATTTATTTTAACTAGGTACAATAGTTATTAAATAGTTAATAACTATTTAATAACTACCTAGCTAAAATAAATACAAATTTACCTGTAAAATAAATCATAACCTAAGTTACAATTACACCTAACACTACACTATCATTAAATTAACTAAATAAATGAATCCTATATAAAACTAAAGACTTACCTGTAAAATAAACCCTAATATAGCTGCAATATAACTAATAGTTACATTGTAGCTATTTTAGCATTTATATTTATTGTACAGGCAACTTTGTATTTATTTTAACTAGGTTCAATAGCTATTAAATAGATATTGACTATTTAATAGCTACCTAGTTAAAATAATTACAAAATTACCTGTAAAATAAATCCTAACCTAAGTTACAATTAAACCTAACACTACACTATCATTAAATAAATTAACTACAAGTACCTACAATTAAATACAATTAAAAAAACTAAACTAAAGTACAAAAACCCCCCCCAACTAAATTACAAAAAATAAAAAAATATTACAAGAATTTTAAACTAATTACACCTAATCTAAGCCCCCTAATAAAATAACAAAGCCCCCCAAAATAAAAAAATGCCCTACCCTATACTAAATTACAAAAGTTAACAGCTCTATTACCTTACCAGCCCTTAAAAGGGCCTTTTGCTGGGGCATGCCCCAAAGAAAACAGCTCTTTTGCCTGTAAAAAAAAAACACAATACCCCCCCCCACATTACAACCCACCACCCACATACCCCTACTCTAACCCAAACCCCCCTTAAATAAACCTAACACTACCCCCTGAAGATCTCCCTACCTTGAGTCGTGTTCACCAAGCCGGGCCGAAGTCTTCATCCGATGGGGCAGAAGAGGACATCCAGACCGGCAGAAGTCTTCATCCAAGCGGGGCAAGAAGAGGTCTTCCATCCATCAGAAAAGTACAAAAAAACAAACAAACACTAAATTAGCAAAAATAATAAAATATTACAATAATTTTAAACTAATTACACCTAATCTAAGCCCCCTACTAGCTATTAATATAGCTACAATATAACTAATAGTTACATTGTAGCTATTTTAGGATTTATATTTATTTTACAGGCAACTTTGTATTTATTTTAACTAGGTACAATAGCTATTAAATAGTTAATAACTATTTAATAACTACCTAGCTAAAATAAATACAAATTTACCTGTAAAATAAACCCTAACCTAAGTTACAATTACACCTAACACTACACTGTCATTAAATTAACTAAATAAATTAATCCTATATAAAACTAAATACTTACCTGTAAAATAAAACCTAATATAGCTACAATATAACTAATAGTTACATTGTAGCTATTTTAGCATTTATATTTATTTTACAGGCAACTTTGTATTTATTTTAACTAGGTACAATAGCTATTAAATAGATATTTACTGTTTAATAGCTACCTAGTTAAAATAATTACAAAATTACCTGTAAAATAAATCCTAACCTAAGTTACTATTAAACCTAACACTACACTATCATTAAATAAATTAACTACAAGTACCTACAATTAAATACAATGAAATAAACTAAACTAAAGTACAAAAACCCCCCCACTAAATTACAAAAAATAAAAAAATATTACAAGAATTTTAAACTAATTACACCTAATCTAAGCCCCCTAATAAAATAACAAAGCCCCCCAAAATAAAAAAATGCCCTACCCTATACTAAATTACAAAAGTAATCAGCTCTATTACCTTACCAGCCCTTAAAAGGGCCTTTTGCGGGGGCATGCCCCAAAGAAAACAGCTCTTTTGCCTGTAAAAAAAAACCACAATACCCCCCCCCCACATTACAACCCACCACCCACATACCCCTACTCTAACCCAAACCCCCCTTAAATAAACCTAACACTACCCCCCTGAAGATCTCTCTACCGTGTCTTCACCCAGCGGGCCAAAGTCTTCATCCGATCGGGCAGAAGAGGACATCCAGACCGGCAGAAGTCTTCATCCAAGCGGGGCAAGAAGAGGTCTTCCATCCATCAGAAGTCTTGATCCAGGCGGCATCTTCTCTGTTCATCCATCCGGAGCGGCAGCATCCTGAAGACATCCCACGCAGAGCATCCTCTTCTTTCTTGATCCGACGACTAAGTGACTGTACCTTTAAGTGACGTCATCCAAGATGGCGTCCCTTGAATTCCGATTGGCTGATAGGATTCTATCAGCCAATCGGAATTAAGGTAGGAAAAATCTGATTGGCTGATTCAATCAGCCAATCAGATTCAAGTTCAATCCGATTGGCTGATGGAATCAGCCAATCAGATTGACCTCGCATTCTATTGGCTGTTCCGATCAGCCAATAGAATGCGAGGTCAATCTGATTGGCTGATTGGATCAGCCAATCGGATTGAACTTGAATCTGATTGGCTGATTGAATCAGCCAATCAGATTTTTCCTACCTTAATTCCGATTGGCTGATAGAATCCTATCAGCCAATCGGAATTCAAGGGACGCCATCTTGGATGACGTCACTTAAAGGTACAGTCACTTAGTCGTCGGATCAAGAAAGAAGAGGATGCTCTGCGTGGGATGTCTTCAGGATGCTGCCGCTCCGCTCCCGATGGATGAACAGAGAAGATGCCGCCTGGATCAAGACTTCTGATGGATGGAAGACCTCTTCTTGCCCCGCTTGGATGAAGACTTCTGCCGGTCTGGATGTCCTCTTCTGCCCGATCGGATGAAGACTTCGGCCCGCTGGGTGAAGACACGGTAGAGAGATCTTCAGGGGGGTAGTGTTAGGTTTATTTAAGGGGGGTTTGGGTTAGAGTAGGGGTATGTGGGTGGTGGGTTGTAATGTGGGGGGGGGGGGGTATTGTGTTTTTTTTTTACAGGCAAAAGAGCTGTTTTCTTTGGGGCATGCCCCCGCAAAAGGCCCTTTTAAGGGCTGGTAAGGTAATAGAGCTGATTACTTTTGTAATTTAGTATAGGGTAGGGCATTTTTTTATTTTGGGGGGCTTTGTTATTTTATTAGGGGGCTTAGATTAGGTGTAATTAGTTTAAAATTCTTGTAATTTTTTTTATTTTTGTAATTTAGTGGGGGGGTTTTTGTACTTTAGTTTAGTTTATTTCATTGTATTTAATTGTAGGTACTTGTAGTTAATTTATTTAATGATAGTGTAGTGTTAGGTTTAATTGTAACTTAGGTTAGGATTTATTTTACAGGTAATTTTGTAATTATTTTAACTAGGTAGCTATTAAACAGTAAATATCTATTTAATAGCTATTGTACCTAGTTAAAATAAATACAAAGTTGCCTGTAAAATAAATATAAATGCTAAAATAGCTACAATGTAACTATTAGTTATATTGTAGCTATATTAGGGTTTATTTTACAGGTAAGTATTTAGTTTTATATAGGATTAATTTATTTAGTTAATTTAATGACAGTGTAGTGTTAGGTGTAATTGTAACTTAGGTTAGGGTTTATTTTACAGGTAAATTTGTATTTATTTTAGCTAGGTAGTTATTAAATAGTTATTAACTATTTAATAGCTATTGTACCTAGTTAAAATAAATACAAAGTTGCCTGTAAAATAAATATAAATCCTAAAATAGCTACAATGTAACTATTAGTTATATTGCAGCTATATTAATAGCTAGTAGGGGGCTTAGATTAGGTGTAATTAGTTTAAAATTATTGTAATATTTTATTATTTTTGCTAATTTAGTGTTTGTTTGTTTTTTTGTACTTTTCTGATGGATGGAAGACCTCTTCTTGCCCCGCTTGGATGAAGACTTCTGCCGGTCTGGATGTCCTCTTCTGCCCCATCGGATGAAGACTTCGGCCCGGCTTGGTGAACACGACTCAAGGTAGGGAGATCTTCAGGGGGGTAGTGTTAGGTTTATTTAAGGGGGGTTTGGGTTAGAGTAGGGGTATGTGGGTGTTGGGTTGTAATGTGGGGGGGGTATTGTGTTTTTTTTTTACAGGCAAAAGAGCTGTTTTCTTTGGGGCATGCCCCAGCAAAAGGCCCTTTTAAGGGCTGGTAAGGTAATAGAGCTGTTAACTTTTGTAATTTAGTATAGGGTAGGGTATTTTTTTATTTTGGGGGGCTTTGTTATTTTATTAGGGGGCTTAGATTAGGTGTAATTAGTTTAAAATTCTTGTAATATTTTTTTATTTTTTGTAATTTAGTGGGGGGGGTTTTGTACTTTAGTTTAGTTTATTTAATTGTAGGTACTTGTAGTTAATTTATTTAATGATAGTGTAGTGTTAGGTTTAATTGTAACTTAGGTTAGGATTTATTTTACAGGTAATTTTGTAATTATTTTAACTAGGTAGCTATTAAATAGTCAATATCTATTTAATAGCTATTGAACCTAGTTAAAATAAATACAAAGTTGCCTGTACAATAAATATAAATGCTAAAATAGCTACAATGTAACTATTAGTTATATTGCAGCTATATTAGGGTTTATTTTACAGGTAAGTCTTTAGTTTTATATAGGATTCATTTATTTAGTTAATTTAATGATAGTGTAGTGTAAGGTGTAATTGTAACTTAGGTTATGATTTATTTTACAGGTAAATTTGTATTTATTTTAGCTAGGTAGTTATTAAATAGTTATTAACTATTTAATAACTATTGTACCTAGTTAAAATAAATACAAAGTTGCCTGTAAAATAAATATAAATCCTAAAATAGCTACAATGTAACTATTAGTTATATTGTAGCTATATTAATAGCTAGTAGGGGGCTTAGATTAGGTGTAATTAGTTTAAAATTATTGTAATATTTTATTATTTTTGGTAATTTAGTGTTTGTTTGTATTTTGGTACTTGTATGATGGATGGAAGACCTCTTCTTGCCCCGCTTGGATGAAGACTTCTGCCGGTCTGGATGTCCTCTTCTGCCCCATCGGATGAAGACTTCGGCCCGGCTGGGTGAACACGACTCAAGGTAGGGAGATCTTCAGGGGGGTAGTGTTAGGTTTATTTAAGGGGGGTTTGGGTTAGAGTAGGGGTATGTGGGTGGTGGGTTGTAATGTGGGGGGGTATTGTGTTTTTTTTTTACAGGCAAAAGAGCTGTTTTCTTTGGGGCATGCCCCGCAAAGGGCCCTGTTCAGGGCTGGTAAGGTAATAGAGCTGTTAACTTTTGTAATTTAGTATAGGTTAGGGCATTTTTTTTTATTTTGGGGGGCTTTGTTATTTTATTAGGGGGCTTAGATTAGGTGTAATTAGTTTAAAATTCTTGTAATATTTTTTTATTTTTTGTAATTTAGTGGGTTTTTTTTTTTGTAATTTAGTGGGGGGTTTTTGTACTTTAGTTTATTTAATTGTAGATAATTGTAGGTACTTGTAGTTAATTTATTTAATGATAGTGTAGTGTTAGGTTTAATTGTAACTTAGGTTAGGATTTATTTTACAGGTAATTTTGTAATTATTTTAACTAGGTAGCTATTAATTAGTCAATAACTATTTAATAGCTTTTGTACCTAGTTAAAATAAATACAAAGTTCCCTGTAAAATAAATATAAATGCTAAAATAGCTACAATGTAACTATTAGTTATATTGCAGCTATATTAGGGTTTATTTTACAGGTAAGTATTTAGTTTTAAATATGATTCATTTATTTAATTAATTAAATGATAGTGTAGTGTTAGGTGTAATTGTAACTTAGGTTAGGATTTATTTTACAGGTAAATTTGTATTTATTTTAGCTAGGTAGTTATTAAATAGTTATTAACTATTTAATAACTATTGTACCTAGTTAAAATAAATACAAAGTTGCCTGTAAAATAAATATAAATCCTAAAATAGCTACAATGTAACTATTAGTTATATTGTAGCTATATTAGGGTTTATTTTACAGGTAAGTATTTAGTTTTAAATAGGATTCATTTATTTAACTATAGTAAACTTATTTCGTTTTATTTAAATTATATTTAAGTTAGGGGGTGTTAGTGTTAGGGTTAGACTTAGGTTTAGGGGTTAATAACCTTATTATAGTAGCGGCGACGTTGGGGGCGGGAGATTAGGGGTTAATAATTGTAGGTAGGTGGCGGCGATGTTAGGGAGGGCAGATTAGGGGTTAATAAAATGTATTATAGTGTTTGCGAGGCGGGAGTGCGGCGGTTTAGGGGTTAATACATTTATTATAGTGGCAGCGATTTGCGGTCGGCAGATTAGGGGTTAATACTTGTAGTTAGATTGTGGCGACGTTGGGGGGGCAGATTAGGGGTTAATAACTATAATGTAGGGGTCGGCGGTGTTAGGGAAACCAGATTAGGGGTTAATAGCTATAATGTAGGCAGCGGCGATATCGGGTCGGCAGATTAGGGGTTAATACTTGTAGTTAGATTGCGGCGATGTTGGGGGGGGGCAGATTAGGGGTTAATAACTATAATGTAGGGGTCGGCGGTGTTAGGGACACCAGATTAGGGGTTAATAGCTATAATGTAGGCGGCGGCGATATCGGGTCGGCAGATTAGGGGTTAATACTTGTAGTTAGATTGCGGCGACGTTGGGGGGGGCAGATTAGGGGTTAATAACTATAATGTAGGGGTCGGCGGTGTTAGGGACACCAGATTAGGGGTTAATAGCTATAATGTAGGCGGCGGCGATATCGGGTCAGCAGATTAGGGGTTAATACTTGTAGTTAGATTGCGGCGACGTTGGGGGGGGCAGATTAGGGGTTAATAACTATAATGTAGGGGTCAGCGGTGTTAGGGACAGCAGATTAGGGGTTAATAGCTATAATGTAGGCGGCGGCGATATCGGGTCGGCAGATTAGGGGTTAATACTTGTAGTTAGATTGCGGTGACGTTGGGGGGGGCAGATTAGGGGTTAATAACTATAATGTAGGGGTCGGCGGTGTTAGGGACAGCAGATTAGGGGTTAATAGCTATAATGTAGGTTGCGGCGATATCCGATCGGCAGATTAGGGGTTAAATAATGTTATTATAGGGTTTGCGATGTGGGGGGGGCCTCGGTTTAGTGGTTCATAGGTAGTTTATGGGTGTTAGTGACTTAGTGTACTAAAACATACCGAATTTCGGAACCGAATAGAACCGAATTCAGCCGAATCCGAATAAATCCGAAACGAATTTATTCGGATCCGAATAAATCCGAAACGAATTTATTCAAATTTTGCCGAATCCGATTCGATCCGAAACGAAATTCGAAAAGTCCGAATCGATCCGAACCGAAAACGAACCAAATTTTTTAGCCGTGCACATGTCTATTTACTGCTGGCTGCCATTTTACTTACCTCTCTCACTGAATCTGATGCAGAGTATGTAACACTGCTCACTCATCTGGGCGCCCTCTTATGGCCAAACAGGTGAATATCATCAGTGTGATACAGGTTGCAGATTATGATGTCACACTTATTATTTAAAGGGCCTCTTTTCAGTATGTTTTTGCCCTTGCGTTGTCTCAGACTTGTTTGTTAGTTCCTGTGTATTACCTGGCTTGTCTGACGTCCCTTCTGGTTCCTAATCCCTGGCTTGTTTACCTAGTTCCTGATCCCGGCTCGTCTGACTACTTGCTTTAGCTACTGACTCGGCTCATCTGACTACCAGCTCTGGCTTGGACTCCTGGCTTGTCATTTGGCTTGTGGATTTTTTATTATTTTTTGTTATTTATAAAGGTGTGATTATTTTTGCACTTCACGTCTCAGTCTGATTCCTGGTACCGTGACATTACGCAAGGGCCATGAATCCTGACAGTGCAAATAATCCACCTTTACACACCATCATTTCCAGGATGGATGAACAGGATCACTGATTGGATCAATTAGCACTAGCCCTGCAAACCCTTCTGACTCGCACTGCACATTTGGATAAGAGTGTCCCACAAGTTATGGCTGCTCCTTTTTCCGCTGCTGCATCTAGTCCTACCAGGAGCATGTCTGGTTCTGCACCTCTACCTCAGCATTATGGAGGCTATCCTAATCAGTGCAGAGGGTTTTTGAACCAGGGGGGCATTTATTTTGAGATGTTACCTCAGGTGTTTCCCTCTGACAGAGCTAAGGTGGGATTTCTCATTTCTTTACTCTTTGACACAGCTCTTGCTTGGGCTAATCCCTTATGGGAGACTAATAAACCAGTGATTTCAAATTACCCTCAATTTGTGGCCTCCTTTCGAAGGGTATTTGATGTTCCAGCTCGCTCCTCCTCTGCTGCTAAATGACTCATGTCCATTCAGCAAGGTACGAGATCTGTTGCTCAGTATGCCATTAAGTTCCGTACGCTTGCAGCAGAGGTAGGTTGGAACAATGAAGCCCTTGGTGCTGCCTTCTTTCACGGGTTCTCTGATGCAATTAAAGACGAAGTTGCTGCCAGATATTTACCAGAGGATCTCAAGGCATTTGTGTCTTTTTCAATCCTAATTGACATGAGACTCAGAGAGAGGCCCTCTTTCAAGGAGCGCTTGTGGAAGCCTCCTGTTCCGTTATCTACTACTTGTTCATTCCCACCCATGCATCCCTCTCCTCAAATGCCTCCTGGTCCCATATCACCAGGTACTGCTGAGCTGATGAAGTTGGGATTCATGTGTCTCTCTGTGGTGGAGAGGGCTTTTAGGAGGAGGGAGGGGCTCTGCCTCTATTGTGGGTTACAGGGCCATCTTTTAAAGTCTAGTCCTACACAGCTGGGAGACGCTTGCACCTAAGGTCCTGTCAGGGGCAGACCTTGGGAAGTTAATCCTCATCTCTGGAAATGCTAAAGGAGAAATCTTTGGTCATGGTTGTCCTTTCCTGGATGGACTCCTCCATAGTCACCCAGACTCTTGTTGACTCTGGTGCTGCAGGCTATTTCATTGACACTGCTTTTGTATCAAAGCACTCCATTCCTGTATTGCCTCGGTCCGTTCCGCTTGCTATTGAGGCCATTGATGGCAGGCCCCTTCAGCCCACACTCCTTACTCATGAAACCACTCCGTTATCCATGGCTGTTGGGGCTCTCCATTTTGAAACCCTCCAGTTCCAGGTGATAAACTCTCCGCAATTTCCGGTTGTTCTGTGTTATCCCTGGCTCCTAAAGAACAATCGAAGTCTCGACTAGCGCAGGTCCGAAATGTTGTCATGGTCTCTGCAATGTATTTCCAATTGTCTTCGTAAACCAATCAAAGTCTTGTGCATTTCTTCAGTATCTCAATTGCCAGAGGAGTACCGAGAGTTCCTAGACATTTTTGACAAAGTGCATGCCGGTACATTGCCTCCTCACTGGCCTTACGATTGTGCCATAGACCTGCAACATAGAGCCATTCCTCCTCGGGGCCGGGTTTACCCTCTGTCTGTTGCAGATAATTGTGCTATGGAGGAGTATGTTGCTGATGCTCTGTCATGGGGAATTATCTACAAATCCTGCTCTCCTGCAGGGGCTGGCTTCTTCTTTGTGAAGAAAAAGGGTGGTGAGTTAAGACCATGCATCGATTATAGGGGTCTTAATCATCTTACCATTAAGAATGCTTACTTTATTCTGCTCATTGCAGAACTCTTTGAACGTCTCAAGGGAGCTACAGTCTTTTCCAAACTTGATTTGAGAGGAGTGTACAATCTCGTTAGGATCAAGGAGGGCCACAAATGGAAAACAGCATTTAACACTAGGAGCGGGAATTATAAATATGTTGTAATGCCCTTTGGCCTTTGTAATGCTCCTGCTGTTTTCCAGGAATTTCTTAATGATGTCCTATGAGATATGTTTAAACAGTGTGTTATGGTGTACTTAGAAGACATTCTCATACACTCACGCACACTTGAGGCTCATCGTTCTGATGTCACACGGGTACTTCAGAGACTACGTGAGAATGGTTTGTTTTGTAAACTCGAGAAATGTGAGTTCCATCTGATTCAAGTAACCTTCCTAGGTTATGTAATCTCCATTGCAGGGTTCTTCATGGATCCTGACAAGTTGTCTGCAGTTCTGCAGTGGCCTCGCCCAGTTGGTCTTTGGTCTATTCAACGTTTTTTGGGATTCCCAATTACTATAGAAAGTTTATTAAAAACTTTTCTTCCTTGGTCAAACCTATCACAGACATGACCCGTAAAGGCCTTTGCAAGTCTTAAGACTGCCTTTGCTGCAGCTCCAGTTCTGGCTCATCCTAACCCTGTCCTGCTGTTGATTCTTTAGGTCGATGCATCTGAGACTGGAGTAGGTGCCCTCTTGTCTCAACATCCTAAGCCCGATGGTTCCTTGCATCCATGTGGTTTCTTCTCTAAGAAATTGTTTCCAGCAGATTACAATTATGAAATTGGTGACAGGGAATTACTGGCCATAATTTTGGCACTCAAGAAATGAAGGCATCTTCTCAAGGGTACTAGCGTACCAGTGCTCATTCTTACTGACTACAAGAATTTAACTTTTCTATCCGAAGCAAAACGTTTGTCACCCCGACAGGCCAGATGGGCGCTTTTTTTGTCTTGATTTAATTATGTGGTCTCCTACCTTCCTGGTAGTAAGAATGTTAGGGCTGATGCCCTCTCTTGACAATTTTTGCCTCTGTCCAAGGTATGGCCACCATACGTACTAATTTGACTTCTCCCTTGGGGGGAGTAGATCCTGGTTGTACAAACCAATGCACCTCCTTACCACTATCCTAAAGCCGCAGGTCACCCAGGAAAGAACCAAATTAATAGGTCTGTAATTTGACAATTCTAGTGGCCAGGTCTTCGTTCTGATTTTGCTGCATATGTTGCCTCCTGCTCAGTCTGTGCACAGAACAACCAATTGCTAACGGTGAGCGTCCTTGGACACATCTTTCCATGGACTTCATTGTCGAACTCCCTGTTTCCAATGGCAATACTGTTATCCTAATGGTTGTTGACTGTTTTTCTAAAATGTCACATTCCCTTGAAGAAGCTGCCTACAGCTCAGGGTTACCCAAGGAGTAGCCAGTTTTTCTCCAGATTTTGGCGCTCCTTTTGTGCTCAAATGGGGATTCAGCTTTCCTTCTCCTCGGCATATCACCCTCAATCCAATGGGGCTGTGGAATGGTCCATGAAGCTCTGGAACAGTTCCTCCATTGCTATGTGTCAGATCACCACAATAATTGGTCTGAATTGTTTCCTTGGGCAGAGTTCGCTCGTATTAGTGCTATTAATGCTTGCTTACAGTTATCCCAGTTCATGGCGAATTATGGGTTTCAACCATCCTTGTTGCCTGATTAATTCATGTCTCAGGGTATACCGGCTTTGGAGGAGCATCTCCGGCAACTCCGTTCCATGTGGGAGCAGATTAAGGATTGCCTCCATCGGTCTATGCAGCACCAAAAATTCCAGGCTGATCATAGGTGTCTGCCCTACCAGGTTGGTGAGACGGTTTGGCTGTCGTTCCACAACTTGAACCTTCATGTGCCTTCCAATAAACTGGCTGCCCATTATGTTGGTCCTTTTCGAATACTCCGATGGGTCAATCCTTTTGCCTATACTCTTGACCTTCCTCCTGCAATGCGAATCTCCAATGTTTTTCATGTCTCCCTCTTGAAACCATTGGTTTGTAATCAGTTTACCACTGTGTTGCCTCGTCCCCGTCCTATCTTAGTTGAAAACTATGAAGAATATGAGGTCAGCAGCATTATTGACTCTGGTATGTCCAGGGGTCGCGTACAGTGTTTGGTTTACTGGAGGGGTTATGGTCCGGAGGAACATTCATGGGTTCCCTCTTCTGATGTTCATACTCCCGCCCTCCTCCATGCCTTCCATTTCAATTTCCCTAATAAGTCTTTTGTCCTCCCGAGGGGGGGGGGGGTCATTGAGGGGAGGGTACTGTCAGGGTTTCACCCTGCTTTGTTTGCTATTTGCTGCTGGCTGCCATTTTACTTACCTCTCTCACTAAATCTGATGCAGAGTATGTAACACTGCTCTCTCATCTGGGCGCCCCCTCTTATGGCCAATCTGGTGAACATCATCAGTGTGACAAGTTGCAGTCCCAGGATTATGATGTCACACTTATTTTTTAAAGGGCACCTGTTCAGTATGCTTTGTCCTTGCATTGTCTCAGACTTGTTTATTAGCTCCTGTGTTCCAGTTCCTGTGTATTAACTGGCTTGTCTGAGGTCCTTTCTGTTTCCTGATCCCTAGCGTGTTCCTGACTCTGTTGTTTTCTTAGTTCCTAAACCCGGCTCGTCTAACTACTCACTTTGGCTCCTGACTCGGCTCGTCTGCTTAACAGCTCTGGCTTTGACTCCTGTCTTGTCATTTGGCTTGTGGACTTTGTATTATATTTTGTTATTAACAAAGGTGTGATTATTTTTGCACTTCACGTCTCAGTCTGATTCCTGGTACCGTGACAGCTCCAAAGCACTTCTATATATATCTTAATATGTATACATATGTATGTATGTTTTCTTATGTGTGTATATATATATATATATATATATATATATATATATATGTCTGTAAATACATATATAAACATATAAATACATCAATACATATGTACACACACATATTTATATATACCTGTATATATATATATATATATATATATATATATATATATATATATATACATATATATATATATATACATATATATATATATATATATATATACATATATATATATATATATATATATATATATATATATACACACACACACATGTATATGTATGTATCGCTATGTTAAAGCCCTTCGCCTACTCTTTTTTTTTCCCCTAACCCTGAGATCTTATATCTTTGAGCCCTTATAAAAAACATTTCAATGTTTTATTAGACAGTGTTATTATGAGTGTAAGTGTATATTGTAATGCATTTTTTTTGTTTCGTAAAACATTTAACCAGAGCTCTGAGGATGTGATAATCGTTCTAGGGTAAATTGTGACTGCGCTCAAGCTATCGGGTTTACTTTCAACTTGTAATATGAACGAAAAATCTGACGCTTAAAAATACATGCAATAAACCCCTTATCGCTTGCACATAACTGTTAGCGTTCCACTCGAAATTTGGCCCAAAGTGTGTTACTCATATTTTACATTCATATTTTCTTCACATAGAAACAAATTTAATTTTCATTATTAAATATATATTTCTATTTATACAGTGGGTATTGAAAAGAATCACAGTTTGTTGCTTTGCAGCCTGAAATAAAGACAGACACAGTTTTTGTTTATCCAGTTGTAATTACTCAGTGCAACTTATAACATCCAAGTGAAAGATATAACACCAACATGTCAGGCAAAAATAAAAATAATTCAAAAACAGAATCACTGAGTTGGAAAAAGGATCACCCCCTTGTGTCAGTATTTTGTTGAACCACCTTTTGCTTTCATTACAGCCTTTAGTCTGATGGGATATGTCTCTACTAACTTTGCACATCTAGACTATGCATAATTTGCCAACTCTTCTTTGCAGAACTGCTCCAGTTCCGTTACATTTGATGATGACCGTTTGTGGATTGCAGTCTTCAAGTCATGTCACAGATATTCAATGGGGTTTAAAGTGCCATAAAACAGGTTTAGATATGTGCATACATATCCTAAAAGGGCAAATTAATAAAAAAAAATAGTTTGCATAAAAAATTGTTTAAATATTGTTGGCAAGTATTTTAAAATAATTTTCAAAAATAGGAAGAACAGAATAGAGGGCACCACATAGTGCAGATCAAAAACAACTTGAAATAGGTAGCGATAGGAACTAAGGAATCCTACTCACACAATGTAAAGCACTGAAGTGCAATACCAGCAGTCCGGAACCACACGTCGTCTGGTAGACCAGAGGAAGAAGTCACCAATGGGGATCCTTGTCTCACCAGGGAGAGTCCAAAGATGCCCAGAGTTGGATAGTAGATAAATCTGTATAGCAATAATCAGCCAGCAGGTCCAGAGACTCTGTGCAAAGTGTCCAGAAGGTCCGGAGGATATTGTACAGGAACAAAAATGGTAATTGAGCAGCAAGTGGAGAGTTTAAAAAAGTTTAAAAATGTATTATAATAATAAAAACAACAGCAACGCGTTTCTCAATGTTACACACTGTTTCATCAGGCTATACAAACAAACTCTCAGCTGCCATATTTTAAACCAGATAGAGCCAATCATGAATCAGGAAAAATACACACCCCTAACAGAACATACCAAAACACATGTGACAGGGGTAAAAAATTAACATGAATTAACATGAATAAACGGACTGCTGGTATTCCACTTCAGTGCTTTACATTGTGTGAGTAGAATTCCTTAGTTCCTATCGCTACCTATTTCAAGTTGTTTTTGATCTGCACTATGTGGCGCCCTCTATTCTGTTCTTCCTAGATTTCTTATCTGTGTTGTGGCACGACACTCTGGAGGAGCGGCCTACCAATCCTAGATGCACTGCACTTGAAACCTCCTGGAATTACATACAGCAGGACTTTTTTACAAGATTATATTCACTGGACTATACAGTCTGTATATCCCTTTATTTCCCTGCCTTTGTCCGTATTGTTTTTCGTTTTGCCTTTTATTCCTTTATTCTGGTTTAATATTAGAGTTTTATATCCTTGCGTAATATTGTTGCCCTATTGATGCGTCATCGAATTACTTAGTTATCCTAAACATACTGCTATAGTAATCATATTTTTCTGTGTCACACTTATCTGCTCCTAGGCGGCTCTTACAAGTACCCTAGTGACGATTGCAGTCACTAAGCGTACTAGTTGTTGATATTATAATTTTCAAAAATAAGCAAAAATACTTACTTAGCCATGCTGTCTGGAGCACTGTGCTCCACCCCCGTTATCAGTGTTTAGACACAGACATTATATTTCAACTGAGTTCACAGCTCCTAGGCATGCTCCAGCAGATAATTCCTGTTCACTTTTGCCCTCTACCAAAACAACAGTAGAAGTAGATACAGCCATAAAAGGAAATGTGTGGGGGAGTTAGAGCTTTACAATTCAGAAACTAAAAAGAAAGGGTTAATAGCGAGGTACTGCAATATAAATTTGCAGGTAAAGTAATTAAAGTACATATTATTATATTTTGTCTCTATCCCAACTTGTTTTATGTCCCTTTAAGTTTGGGCTCTAACTAGGCCATGCAAGGACATTCACCTTTTTCTCCTTGAACCACTGTGTGGTCATTTTTACTGTGTACTTTGAATTATTGTCATGTTGGAAGGTAAACCCTCTTTCCATTGACAACTTCCTTGCAGAGGCAACAGATTTTCCTCAAGAATTTGACAATATTTTGACCCATCCACTATTCCTTCTATCCTGACAAGTGCTCCAGTGCCTGCTACAGAGAAACACCCCCATGACAGGATATTACAACCTCAATGCTTTACTGTAGGTATGGTGTTATTTGGATGATGAGCTGTATTGGATTTCCTCCAGACATATCGCTTGGTGTTGAGGCCAAATAATTCAATTTTAGTCTCATCTGACCATAACACCTTTTTCCATGTGGCCTCAGCATCTCCTAGGTGTGTTATGGCAAAGCTCAGTCGTGACTGCATGTGGCCTTTCTTTAGGAGTGGCTTTTTTCTTGCAACCCTCCCATACAAGCCACATTTGTGGAGAATTTGTGATATTGTTGTCACATGCACACAATAACCACTCTGTCGTAAATTCCTGCAACTGCTTTTGAGTTGCTGTGGGCCTCTTGGTAGCCTTTCTGACTCTTTTATTCAGTTTGGAGCAATTTCCTGATCCAGAGAGGGTCTGTGTTGTACCAAATACCTTCCACTTCTTAATAATAAACTTCACTGTGCTTCTAGGCATTGATAAATCCTTTGATATTTTCTTGTATCCATCTCCTGACTTGTGCCTGTCCACAACATTATCCCGGAGATCTTTTGACCACTCTTCAGTGTTTACATCGCACGCTGGTGTCACAATGCTTTAGTGCAATCCCTGCTGTGATCGGACTGCAACTGCTGCTTTTTGTTCATGGACTTGGAGCGACACTGCTTTCTTCTTACTTTGTAAACAAAAACTGTGCCTGTCTTTATTTCAGGTTGCAAAGCAACAAAATGTAATTATTTTCAAGGGAGGTGATTTTTTTCAATACCCACTGTATCTGATAATGTTAATGTAAAATAGATATATGTACTTATATATCTATAGGAATATATATACATGTATAGGTATATAGATATATTTATAAGAATATATATTTACAATAAAAAAAACATATTTCTGTATGTGAAGAACATTGAAATTTGAAATATTAATAACTCCTCAGGATAGCGTGTTAGCGATAATTGTTTTTTCTTCTGCGATCTTCCTTGAAGTCTATGGGGAGAATAAGTTAAAGGTCCATAATACCAAAATGTTTAAATACTTGAAAGTGATACAGTATAGCTGGAAAAAGCTGACTAGAAAATATCACCTGTCAAGGTATTTGAAATATTATTAAATAATATATAGAAGTATATTTATCTTTATTTAATAAATCTGTGGATGTGCACATGGTCTGTAAAACAAAGGATTATTTCTAAGAGATCTCCCACACTCATTGTTAAAGTTATGCTAAACAGACAGGTTCAGTTCTCCCCCACTTCTTCAATTACACAGGGGATCTCACACACTCAATATGCTAAATTATGCAATTGTATAATTTAGCAAGGAACTTAAAATTAACACAGTTTCAGGAACCTCGGTATGATTGCCTCTGAACCAATGTTAAATGACAGCACTTTGATACAATGGAACATTTGGCCTGCCCAATTTAATACAGTCACTTAGAGTAACTAAGTAACTAATTTTGACAGAGAACAGGATACAGGCCCATATATAGGTTTCCTCCAAGGGAAATGCCGATCCGTCTGAAGAAATGTGAGAGATGCAAACATTCTTCAAAGGAGCTGAAAATTGACAACTGCCTGTCAAGTGACTCAGGCTGTGTGGCTGATAACACCAGAATACACGTGACACAGACAATGTGTCTGGGGTTAGAATAACATAGAGAAAGCACATGATTTGAAAACAACTGTAGTTACATTTCAGCATTATAAGAAAATATATATATTTTTAATGGATATGTGACGGTCTTTTATATGATAATAAATATAAACGCATTGTATTAATAGATAATTGCTGCATGGGATATTCATATAGGAAATAAATTCAAAATTAGTATAGATTAAATAGCCATTTTAATAATCCCATATTTGAAGTGCATATATATAACATGAATCTTCTATTTTTTAGATGGATCGTAGAGAAGACAATGCAGACAAAACTATTGGAAATATAAAAATAAGCTGTTATTTGTATAGAAATGCCAGGATACTGATATAATTATAATGCATTTTAAGCTAATAATTAGCAGTGTTAAATTGCTTTAATATAATACAATGTTAATAATATAAAACATGACGTTTCATATCAAAACGATCAGGAAATTAATCTGATGCCGCTTCACCTATAATTAATATTGGGAGAGATTAATACAAGAAATTATGGCAGTTATTACATAGTTTAAATAAATATTTCACTGGCTAAAAATGTTGTTTAAATGTATAACTGTATTTCTTTGTCATGCTGCATTTGTTTGTGCTGTCTAATTGTAATGCTGCCACCCGGTGTTGCAATGAGAGAACTACAGCCAGAAAGCTTTTTGGCTGTTGGAAATGGGATATTCAGATTATCCAATAGAGGGACAAGGTTTCGAAGGGCCACCCATATTTCACACCAATGATTACACTATATAGTGCTATGCAGGAAAAGGTGAAAAAAAACTGGCTGCAGAGTTTTGCAACTGACTGAAACTGTTTTGCGTGGGACACAGTCAAACTATAAAAACAAAGTGGGCCATACTTCTCCTATTCCATTGCAAATACACTTATTTTATATGAGGTGTGAAAAATCTTGAAGCTGGATATCATTTTGGTAACGTATATATAGAGTATAAAATATCACATGTAATTAACAGCCCTTTTCTTAAAGTCACTGCAGTTTAAAGATACAGTTTTCTAGGTTTTGTAAGATAAGTTATATGCAAAGTCAATTTGTATTTAATAGATTTAAAGAAGCAGTGTGTTTTTTTCAAGTTAGCATTTCACAGCCTATATATATATTGTTTAAATCTGCGTCTGATTCTCATCTATGCAAGTTCTGATATTGTCAGTTAATTTTGTATTAGGATAAATTGCAGTTAAATAGCAGAATATATATATTATCCTATTGTTTTATAAACACTGTTTAGAATTGTATTGCTTGGATGTTAAAGGTTTTTAGTCCCATTGTGTTAAATAAATAAAAGGCTGAATTGTGAAGGTATATTTTTCTGGGTTTTGTAAGAAGGATAGCATATCTTAATAGTCGGTTTTCAATCGCATATAAATTTATTTCATATTTCTTTTATTGCAAATATATTTCAAAAATGTTCATGGATATTAACTAAATAAAAGAGTTCAGGTATTTATATTAATTGTATGGTCTAGTAGATGCATGGTTGATTAGGGTTTCTATTTTTAAGGAAAATTATTATAAGATTGTGTTTATAACCCTGCCATAAACTGATATATTATTTGGATAGCACTACTAAGATTCTTATAAATATACTGACATAATAATTGGAGGCACTTTGCATGAGATTTATTAATATTCCATCATATTTGATATAATATATTTGTGGTAGATAGAAATTATTATAAAAGAGAAAAAGTTTCATATTTCGATTTTAATATTTTGAAGATATAATTTTTGAAGAGTTGAAATATTGATTTTCATATTTCGAGATTGATATTAATATCTTGAAATATTATTAAAGATTAATTTTTGAAAGATTAATAAAAATATTAATTTTTCATATTTTCAAACTTAATCAAAAATATTAATTTTTCATATTTCGAAATATTAATTTTTCATATTTCAAGATTAATAATATTTTTTTTTTTAAATATAATTTTTTTTTTTCTTCTCTCTTTTTATTGGCAAAAATTGTATTAGCGTTTTAGTTTAGCTGAATACTAAACCAATATAATAATGTCTGTAGCCAGAAGTGACTCATTTAATTCTATACATAGCGATGAAATTGGTCCCATTACAATACCCATTACTAAAGGTCAGGTCCTTAAGAAAGATATCTTAAGTTACATTAAAGGGAAGTTAAATATTGCTGGTGAATTAAATGATTTTATGGATATGCTTGAAACTAGGGCTAAAAATATTACCATTAATAATAATATGTGGAATGAAGAGAATTAATTCTTCCAAGAATTATTAAGGATTAATCAATGCAAGGCTCTCAAAAAGCGAGAGGAACTAATACTAAATTCTTGGCCCCTTTTAATATGCATAATTGACGAAATGTCGTTTTGTGTCACAGACAAACGATTGCAAATACAGGAGCTAGAAAATAGTATTCGTTCCTCGCGCAGACGCGAAGAGGGTTTAAAAATAGCCAAAAATAAAATGGATGAATTTGCCCAAAACCTAGCCGCCTTAGATAAGCATAATATGGACTTATTATACAAGATTTAAATAAACAGCTTGCGCAAAGCCAGAGAGAATTAAGCGAGTTTAATGAAAACCCTTATATTAACAGTGAGAATAATGCAGATAATGCTAACTCCTTTAGCGAATGCATCAGGGACGAGGTACAAAAACATATGGAACAGTAAAGACAAATGACCCCTAATGGGTCAGAAGTAGATTTCCCAAATAGGCAGTCACCTCATGATGTAAATCCAGAGGACTGCTATAGCGCAGCTGGTGCGGGGGAGGGAAACTCTAACAGAGAAGCCCAAAATAAGTCTGATAAAATCTATGATTCCCATAAAATAATCCCCTTCGTACAACACGCAGTACCTATATTCTCCAATAAGGGAACAATATCTGTAATCGATCATTTAGAGGCTTTTGAAAATGCGTTAGCTATAATGAATGTTACAAGTGAGAAATTGAAAATTGAATTTCTGCCTTGGGTATTTGACAGTAAGCATCACAAATTCTTTGCTTCACTAAAGGATATGAATATTCATTCTTGGAATGGGGTAAAACGACAATGCAGAAAGGAATTTGGGCAATATCGCACTAAAACTTCTGCGAAAATAGCGGTATATGGTTTAAAGTGTTGTGCGAATCAGAGTCCAATCAAATTCCTTTCTGTATTGAAAAATGCGTACAGTATGGCTGAAGATAATCCCAAATTTGATGGCTCAGAATTTGTAAATTTATTTTTTGAAGCACTGCCTACACCCATCAAAATCAACTTAGCTAGAGATTTTGATGAGGACTGCTCATTGGAATGGCTGATCAAAGAGAGTACGAAGTTATACTCTATTCAGCAGTCCAGTGAGCAGGGGGTTAAAAAGGAGTCAAAACCCAAAATTGTGGCAGAAACTAGGGTGTCACCTAGCCCCCTCAATTTGGAGTCTAAAAAGAGAACTTATGCAGAGGTGGCCAGTCAAAACAGGCCATCTCCACAGAGGTTTAATTCTTCCCCTCCCCCTACACAGGTTGAGGCGCAGGGAGACTATAACCAAAGTGGGGGACATAATCAGGTGAATAATTACTCACAAAGAGAATACTCACCAAATAATTGGTATCCGCGCAAGGGTAGATACAATAGATGGCGAAGATATTCTCAGGATAACCAGACACCCCAGGTATATAATGCTCCCCAAAGTACTAATGCAGAACAAGCTGAACCCCAGGGGCAACCACGCCAGAATAGAAATAGTGGCCCTGATTCTGAGGGAACCCAATATTCCAGGAATCATTACTATGGGGCACCAGGAGATAGGCCCAGGGGTAGAGGTAACTTATACAATCAGGTAGATATGCTGTTTACCCAGTTAAATCAGTTGAGCAAACAAATCGCTAATATGAGTCAAAAATCTACGGCTCAGCAACCGAACAATACTTTTTTAGGGGTACAGCCAGTGGTCAGCAGTGGACCACAGGCACAGTCATAAATACTGCAGTATCACCTGAAGGGGAGGGGAGAGATATACAAAATGTAATAATAAATATCAATGATACTAATCATATTCTCAAAAGAATCCAGCCGACCCTGTCATAGAGGAAACAGGTAGGTATGAAGGTTCCTCTGCATCGAATGACACAGCGAATTCAGGTAACACGTGGCGAAGCCCACAAATGTATGCTAACGCCAACTTTATGTGTGAAATGGTAGAAACTGCAGGAAGATATTATGTATTAGTTGAGCTGCAAGATTCAGTCTCCAACCCTATCAGGGGATTAATTGACACTGGGTCACAGGTAACTATCTTATCCCACAAGTACTACACACAGCTAAATGAGCTAACACCCCACAAACCTAAAATAAGAGAATTTGACAGTTCTCTAATAGGTGTTGGGGGTGACTCCCTAAAAGTTTACGGTACTGCCTGGTTAAAATTTAAATTGGGGAACAGGGTCATAAGACACCCTTTCATTATAGTGGATCTGCCAACTGATCGTTTAATTATTGGTAGTGATCTCCTGAAGCGATTAAGCACCATAATTGATTGCATAAATAATGTAATTTGGTCACAAGTTAAACGGCCTATCAATTATGAAAAATCTGGTATATCTCGCACCCGACGTAGCTGTCACGTGGTGGAAGAGAAACCAGATACTGTGGAGATTCATTTCAGGAATAACTCTGTTACTGAAATCACTATTCTACAAATAGATGATCAGACTCCTTTTAGTGGCTCTGATGGTAATACTTTTAAAATATCGCCTGGAAAGATAGCAAATATTTCCCTAGATGGCGATGTATTAACCATATCACTCCACAAGGGGGATCATAAAATCCCTAAGGGGGGTGGCCACGCTCAATACCTCACAGGGATTGAGAGAGTTAAAGAGGATCTATTTATCCCTATACAAGTACATGACCTTGGTAAAACCAAGTATGCTAAAATAAACTTAAAACAGGAAGCTAGCTATATAAGCAAAGGTTTATTAGAGCAAATAGCTGAACCTAAAGTGATTAAATATCTTTTTCCCCAAGACCACTGTGTCAACGGCCTGGATGACAGGTCTGAAAGTTATAACATCACAGCTAAGTGCTTATTATCTATCTCCATTGGTAATAAATCAGTGAAGCACCTGTTTTTAGTTTTAAATACTCCCCATAATCAAATATACATTGGCAATGATATCTTACATAGATATGCTATACAAATAGATTTGATTAATTCTTGCCTTTGGAGCAGGTTAAAGGGGGACCCTGAAGTATTTCAGGATGAAAATGCAGCCCTAAAATCAAACCAGCAATTGCCATATGCTGTGAATATGCAGGTATCTAGCGATGTTATAATTCCTGCTGGGGCTGATAAATTTCTTTTACCCTTACAGGTAAAGAGAGGTCAGAAATTAAAAACTTCTGAAACACTGATTTGCCTCTCCCATAGAATACAAAATCTGGGTGTCACAGTAACCTACACTCCTATGGTGAATATTGGAACTGTTCCAATACATATTATTGTGCATAACATGACCCCACAGGATATAACATTATCCAAGGGAACTACCATAGGATATGCACTGGAATCAAGTTATTACACTTTTGGATTCCAGAATAATGTAATTGGGCTAATACCTGAAGAATACCTAACTGAAGAACAATTAATAGAACAATCCTTTGCATCTATGCCAGAGGGTCTATTTAATATTCAGTCTATTTATCCCTTCAGCTCAGAGGAAGGCATCTGTAAAATTGAAGAAGCCTCTCTAGTGTTTGATCAGCCAATCAAACAGCAAGATTACCCCAATTCCCAGAGTCATGGGAGCAATGCAAACTATTATCAAGGGGATCTCACCTCTAGGTTAGAAGAAGCCTATGAAATAGGACAGCCTGAAATCTTTCCAGGATTTCAGCAAATAGTCGAAGAGCAAATATCCTTAGCTAATGGCTGTTCCAGCGATGACGAACGCCAACAGCTGCGAGAACTCCTAATGGAATACAAGGATATTTTCGCTAAGGATTCTTATGACTGTGGTACTACAGACTTGCACATTGCAAGAATACAAACAGATCCCGATGAGCCACCTGTATTTGTCAAACAATACAGACTTCCCTTAGCCTCATATGATTCGCTTGCAGAGATCATAAGGAATTTGGAAGAAAGAGGTATTATCAGACAGGTGCACAGCTCTTATAATAACCCTATTCTAGGTGTCCTTAAGCCCAATGGACAATGGCGTTTGTGTGCTGACTTAAGACAGCTAAACAAACGATTATACATGTCTGGCTGGCCTGTACCACACATTGACCAGTGCCTAGCACAAATGCAGGGATCCAAAATATTCACTGCCATTGATTGTGCACAGGGATATTGGACCATAAAGGAACATGAAGAGGACCAATATAAGCTGGCATTCTCTTTCCAAAAGGTCCAATATGCATTTCAAAGACTTCCTTTTGGATACATAAATTCTGGACATGAATTTGCTGTATTCATGCATAAGGCTATGCCTGATGCACTGGAAAGGGGGACCTTATCTTATGTTGATGATGTTCTAATCAAAAGCACAGACTTTGAAAAACACATCGCAGAGCTTAAACACGTCCTCAGCCAACTTAAAAGGGCAGGTGTCAAATTACCCCTACAAAAAGCTCAATGGTGCCGCACTTGTGTAAACTTCTTGGGACATGAAGTTACCTCTGAAGGATTAAATCCCCAAAAGAAAAAGGTGGAAGCTGTAGTGAATTCTAAAAACCCAACTAACTTAAAGGAATTGAGATCATTCCTGGGTATGACAAATTATTCTCGCAAATTCATTGATAATTATGCGGAATTAGCTAAACCACTACTACTTCTTCTAAAGAAGGATGTAAAATGGCACTGGAGTGAGTCTCAAGAGACAGCCATCAGAGAGCTGAAGAGAAAACTCACTCAAGCACCTTGCTTAGCGTACCCTGAAGGTGGTAAACCTTTCTTCTTAGAGACAGGTTACACCTATATAAGCATGAGTGCTGTTTTATACCAAAAGCATGATAATTTGAACAAAGCCATTGCTTATGCGAGCAAAAATCTATCACCAGTAGAAATAAAGTTTAACGATTGCGAAAAAGCCCTTTTATCTACTGTATGGGCTCTACAAAATTTCCGCAGCTATATACAGGGCGAGAAAATTATTGTAGAAACGGCCCACCAGCCTTTGCTATATTTGCAAAGTGAGAGAATAAGAGATGGGAATTTGTCTAATAGCCGCATAACAGCGTGGACTCTTTCCTTACAAGGCTGGCCATTAGAAATTCGCTACAAGCAGAATAAAAAGAATCCAGTCGCATAAGGGCTTGCTGAGCTCCACGACTGTACTGCTAGAGATCCTGGGGAAGAATTATCAGAAGATGATTTTCTGGAAGAACAATTGCTTTCCCCATATAAAATGTACAATGAGGAAAATTGCCAAACATTACCTTGGGTGTATGTTGATGGTTGTTCTTACCATGCCACTATTGATAATGAGCGCAGATTAGTCGCTGGCATTGGTATAACTGGGGCAAATGGATTCCCAAATTTATCTATAGGTTTCAACATTGGACCAAGATCCAGTCAAGTTGCAGAACTAACTGCTGTTTTCAAAACCATTGAAATGGCTATTGAACATGGTATTCATGAATTTGTGATCATAACTGACTCAAATTATGTGCGTGACAGTTTTGTTGAATACCTGCCAACTTGGAAAAGAAATGGCATGCAGAAAAGCAATAACAAACCAGTCAAGCATGGCAAGTTGTTCTGCGAGATTGATAATCTGGTAGTATCCAATGATTTAACCATACACTGGAAAAAGACCAAGGGTCATTCCAGAGTTCTAGGTCCTGATAAGGAAGGCAATGACCTTGCGGACTCATTAGCCAAACAAGGAGCCATAACTGGAGAACTCCTTAATATTGACCACTTAATGGGTGCAATTCAGGTAGAAGCCATTACCAGAAACCAGGCAAAACAACAGAGTGAGCCTAACTTGGTACAATGGAGTCAGGATTCTCCTAGTGAGGACCTGATCACTAGTCAAAAAGAAGACCCCATTGTAGGCATCTTCTATAAACACATAGAAGATCCTGAAAGCAACCCCATCTCAAAAGATGATTATATTGGCAAAGAAGATCTTAGAATCTTAATATAATCTAAATCACAATTCAAGTTACAGGATGGTTTGTTAATTAGAACCTCCAAAACTGGCATCCAGCAGTGGGTAGTACCCACCAAGTTCAGAGGTCTAATGCTTCAACATGCCCATGATGCTCCCACATCTGGTCATCGCGGTGCCAAACTCACGTATGAAATATTGCGTGATTACGCTTTTTGGCCACACATGTTGAAAGATGTTCAAACCTACTGTCAAGGGTGTTTAATCTGCCCACAGTTCCAACCCACTGCACCAACGCATAGAGCGCCATTGCAGAAAAGGGGGATGGTAATGACATGGTCAGTCATACAAATTGATTTTATTGGCCCAGTAACAAGATCATCAAGAGGTAACAAATACATGTTAACCATGACATGCCTGTTCGCTAAATGGGTAGAGTGCATTAGTGCACCTAACAATAGTGCTGAAACATGTGCAGCATTGCTCATCAACCATGTATTTTCCAGATTTGGTTTGCCCCAAAGAATCGAATCAGATCGGGGGACCCACTTCACTAGCGAAGTGATGACCAAAATGTGGAAAATACTAGGGGTTAAAAGAAAGCTCCATATTGCTTATAGAGCTGCCTCAAGTGGTGGTGTAGAGCGTTACAACCAGTCCATTGTTAAAATCCTCAAAAAGTTTGTGAGTGAAACGGGTAAAGACTGGGATGTAAAACTACCTCTAGTCTTAATGGCATTAAGAGCAACTCCAAGTAGTGCTATCAAGATGTCACCTTTTGAACTGATGACTGGTAGAAGAATGGTTCTACCTCAGCATCTGCTGTACCGTACATCAGACCAAAACTTGATAAACGCTGCCAATACACATCAATATGTGGAGAACTTAAGAAAACATCTGCAACATGCCTTTGCATTTGCTCAAAGGAATTTAGAAAGAGCCGCAACTGCCACTAAAAACTATTATGATCTCAAAACGTCCAAAAAGGAATATGAAATAAATGATAAAGTTTATCTTTATAACTTTGGAAGAGATCAAGTTAGGGAGAAGAAATTTCTTCCCTCATGGAAAGGTCCTTTCGTCATTACTGGCAAAATATCTCCAGTGGCCTATAAAATACGGATCCCCAAAAATGAAAGTTTCATAGATAAATGGGTCCATATAAATCAATTGCGAGCGTGTCATCCAAGATCCCAACTACAAGTCATAGAGGGAGAATGAAGTGTCATATCCCCAAATGAACTAAAGACATACTGTAGTTCAAAGATGCCTAGCTGATAAACATGAAGACTCAAAATCGACAGACTATCTACATAGAAGACTGTCCATGATGTGTACGGTGAACATCCTCACCAAATACCACTAACTTTGATCCAATTCAAATACATGTGTCTTACCTATTTTTGAATTGGAAAGGGGGATTTATGTCAAGGTATTTGAAATATTATTAAATAATATATAGAAGTATATTTATCTTTATTTAATAAATCTGTTGATGTGCACATGGTCTGTAAAACAAAGGATTATTTCTAAGAGATCTCCCACACTCATTGTTAAAGTTATGCTAAACAGACAGGTTCAGTTCTCCCCCACTTCTTCAATTACACAGGAGATCTCACACACTCAATATGCTAAATTATGCAATTGTATAATTTATCAAGGAACTTAAAATTAACACAGTTTCAGGAACCTTGGTATGATTGCCTGGGAACCAATGTTAAATGACAGCACTTTGATACAATGGAACATTTGGCCTGCCCAATTTAATACAGTCACTTAGAGTAACTAAGTAAGTAATTTTGACAGAGAACAGGATACAGGCCCATATATGGGTTTCCTCCAAGGGAAATGCCGATCCGTCTGAAGAAATGTGAGAGATGCAAACATTCTTCAAAGGAGCTGAAAATTGACAACTGCCTGTCAAGTGACTCAGGCTGTGTGGCTGATAACACCAGAATACACGTGACACAGACAATGTGTCTGGGGTTAGAATAACATAGAGAAAGCACATGATTTGAAAACAACTGTAGTTACATTTCAGCATTATAAGAAAATATATATATTTTTAATGGATATGTGATGGTCTTTTATATGATAATAAATATAAACGCATTGTATTAATAGATAATTGCTGCATGGGATATTCATATAGGAAATAAATTCAAAATTAGTATAGATTAAATAGCCATTTTAATAATCCCATATTTGAAGTGCATATATATAACATGAATCTTCTATTTTTTAGATGGATCGAAGAGAAGACAATGCAGACAAAACTATTGGAAATATAAAAATAAGCTGTTATTTGTATAGAAATGCCAGGATACTGATATAATTATAATGCATTTTAAGCTAATAATTAGCAGTGTTAAATTGCTTTAATATAATACAATGTTAACAATATAAAACATGACGTTTCATATCAAAACGATCAGGAAATTAATCTGATGCCGCTTCACCTATAATTAATATTGGGAGAGATTAATACAAGAAATTATGGCAGTTATTACATAGTTTAAAGAAATATTTCACTGGCTAAAAATGTTGTTTAAATGTATAACTGTATTTCTTTGTCATGCTGCATTTGTTTGTGCTGTCTAATTGTAATGCTGCCACCTGGTGTTGCCATGAGAGAACTACAGCCAGAAAGCTTTTTGGATGTTGGAAATGGGATATTCAGATTATCCAATAGAGGGACAAGGTGTCGAAGGGCCACCCATATTTCACACCAATGATTACACTATATAGTGCTTTGTAGGAAAAGGTGAAAAAAAACTGGCTGCAGAGTTTTGTAACTGACTGAAACTGTTTTGCGTGGGACACAGTCAAACTATAAAAACAAAGTGGGCCATACTTCTCCTATTCCATTGCAATTACACTTATTTTATATGAGGTGTGAAAAATCTTGAAGCTGGATATCATTTTGGTAACGTATATATAGAGTATAAGAAAAGGGCTGTTAATTACATGTGATATTTTAAAGTCACTGCAGTTTAAAGATACAGTTTTCTAGGTTTTGTAAGATAAGTTATATGCATAGTCAATTTGTATTTAATAGATTTAAAGAAGCAGTGTGTTTTTTTCAAGTTAGCATTTCACAGCCTATATATATATATATATATATATATATATATATATATATATTGTTTTATAAACACTGTTTAGAATTGTATTGCTTGGATGTTAAAGGTTTTTAGTCCCATTGTGTTAAATAAATAAAATGCTGAATTGTGAAGGTATATTTTTCTGGGTTTTGTAAGAAGGATAGCATATCTTAATAGTCGGTTTTCAAGCGCATATAAATTTATTTCATATTTCTTTTATTGCAAATATATTTCAAAAATGTTCATGGATATTAACTAAATAAAAGAGTTCAGGTATTTATATTAATTGTATGGTCTAGTAGATGCATGGTTGATTAGGGTTTCTATTTTTAAGGAAAATTATTATAAGATTGTGTTTATAACCCTGCCATAAACTGATATATTATTTGGATAGCACTACTAAGATTCTTATAAATATACTGACACACCTGAACATCTCTATGTAAAAAAGAAATACATTTTACCTCAAAAGT